>NC_142522.1:30413451-30625951 GCF_964205215.1 Stylophora pistillata
AAAAACATGAGTGACAGCGAAGAACCGAGCGACAAAAAACAACGTCTTATAAAAGAGATCAACAAAGAAATTGATACAGTCAAGTACTTCATGGAGGAGATAAAGGAACTGATCGAAATTCAGGATTATTCGGAGATGGAAATAGTCAACAAACGAGCTGTGAAAATCATTGCAAAGTTGTCGGATCTTATTTCACAAACAGAAGAATTAAAAATTGAGCGAGGAATGTCGCCACGCACCGTGAGGCAGTGGAGAAAAGACATTAAATCAAAGTATGCAGCATCTGTCAGCAAAAACGAGAGGCTTAGAAAGTGTTTGGATGATAGAGATGAAGAAATTACACAACAAAATGAAGAATTGAAGCGGGAGCAATAGTTGAAAGATGAGCGGCGATTCTACTTGTTACATGAAAGACAACAAGAGCATGAGTGTGAATTGTGGAAGGAAAAGCTTGAAGCTGAATTACGAGTGGCAGAAAAGAAACTAGAAATGGAGAAAACAGCCGTTTCCAGCACCGCAAAGTTATCGAAATTAAAGATAACACCTTTTAAGGGTACTGCTGGCGATTGGATAAGATTTGAAAACATGTTTCTGACGCAAGTTGATGCGAAATCAATTTCTGATGAGGAGAAATTCGGGTATCTTCTAGAATCCATTAGCCCGAAGATGAGAGACAGAATTGCAAATTTAGAACCTGGAACTATTGGTAAAAAGACAGTGTGGGAATCAACTAAAGAAAGAAAATGGGCAAACAAAGGTTGTCACGCATGCACATAGGAGGAAATCATCAATTTATTTCCAGTCAAGGGGTCTAATTATTTCAAGGTGCAAGAATTCTACGAAAAACTGAGTAGCAATTATGACGCCCTTCAAACCCTCGAAGAACGCCAACGGTTACAAGGGTTTGTTATGACCACACTCAACAAGTTACCTCAGGTAAAGCCAGATCTAGTGAGAGTGGATGAAAGATGGGAGGAATGGTCCATGGAAGACCTGGTTGATGCTCTGCAGAAATGGCTTAGGAGAAATCACGTCGAAGGTGGCAAATGCGAAAAAACATCTGTTCTCACAGAAGCATGGAGATAAGCCATTACCCTATTGCCTTTTCTGCCGAAAACAAGAACACTGGAGTGAGGACTGTACCCTAGTAACAGCAATAGAGAACAGGAAGAAGTTCTTCGTAGATCACAATCTATGCTTTAATTGTGGAAGGCAAAATCACAGAGCAGACCAGTGCCGTAGGCGTGGCTGTGCCAAGTGTAAACACAAACACCACAGAAGCATATATGATAGACCGGATAGGGAAGGCAGTAATCCAGATGGAGTGTAACTGACAGTCTAGTCCAATTATGCAGAGTAGTAAGTGCTACCCGCGATTATTCCCGTCAGTATTGGGGGACAAGTGCTTTGGGCCCACCTAAATACAGGATTCGGACACAGTTTCATTTCACGTGAGGCAGTCAAGTTAGTAAAGTTGAAACCGACAGGTCACGAGGCTCGCGAAATCTTGACAGTCAATGGAACCAAAGTCCAGACAATGCCAATCTTTGACACCCATATTACGTCCCTGGACGGAAAATCATGCAAAACGGTGGAATTCAATGGATCGAAGTTAGCTTATTTTACCACAGTGAGAAGGCCAGACATGAATCAGCTAAAGTTGAAGTACTCACATACACAAGACAAGCGGTTCTACATGACGTCCACAGGAGAACATCAGTTACGCCTCATTCTCAGAGATGGTGTTTATAGCAGAATAAGGACAGAGAGGGTATTCAAAGGACACCCGGGAGAGCCACTGGCAGAGGAGACAACCTTCGGTTGGGTGGTCCATGGGGGAGACGAATATGAGAGTGGAAGTAGCTGCATGTACATTAGAGAGGTTAATGACTATAATAAACTGTATAGTTTGGATGTACAGGGAGTCGAGGACCGGGGAGAGAACGGTCAGCTAGATGTTCTGCGTGACTTTAAAGAGGGTGTTGTCAGAAGGCATGATGGAATGTATGAGGTTGGTTTTCCTTGGATACCGGGACCTACATTAACGAACACAAATGAAGCACTTAGCAGAAAGCGGCTCAAAAACGTGGAGAGAAAGCTGTCAAGAGATAAGAAACTGAAAGGAGAGTATGGCGGCATTATTGAAGAGCAACTCAGAGCTGGGGTGATCGAGGAAGCACCTCAGATTCCGTCTGGAAAACATGTATTCTACATGCCTCACAAGCCAATTGTAAAGCAGAGTGCAGTTACAACTAAGGTTTGCATGGTGTTTGACGCAAGTGCTAAGCCCCAGCCTTTGACTTACAGCATCAATGATTGCATGTTCACTGCTCCTCCATAGCAGCCACTTCTTTGGGACACAATGGTTAGAATGCGAATGTCCGCAAGTCTGCTCTCCTTGGAGTCATAGCAAAGGCGTTTTTTCAGATAGGTCTGAAAGAGGAGGATAGAGATGCCGTCAGATTCTACTTCAACATCAAAGGAATAGAGAAACATTTAAGATTTACACGTGTACCCTTCGGGGTTGAAGCAAGCCCTTTCCTACTAGGAGCAACTGTGCAGCATCACTTTGAACAACAAGGGTCCGAATTTGAAGAGACAGTGAGAGCACTTAAGGAGAACACTTATGTTGACAATCTCATGCAAACTGGAGGAAATGTAGAGAAACTTGTGTGGTTCAAAGAAGAGAGTACTGCCATACTTGAGTCTGCCAGGTTTCCAGTGCACAAGTGGGAATCCAATGTTAAGGTTCATGAAAGTGAAGGCATGCCAAATCCAAGCAAGATCCTTGGACATGTATGGAATAAGGATGATGACACACTAGAGCTGCTTGCAAAGCCTTTTCCACAAGAACATCCAGTGACCAAGCACACTATACTCAGTTACCTGGGAACTGTCTATGACCCACTTGGGATAATCTCGCCCACCATGGCTAAGGGAAACCATATTTACCAAGAAGCCTGCAATGAGAAGAAAAGCTGGAATGCAGAAGTTTCCTCCAGATTGAAGAACCAATGGTTAAGGTGGACGAAGCAACTCAAAGATGTAAGGGTGCCTAGAAGTATTGCTTTATTTGTCGGAGAGATAGGTGCAGTCCATTTACATTTTTTCGCAGATGCCAGCATCCTAGCATGCTGCGCAGCAGCTGTTGCGGCGGTAAAACATGAGGCAGGCGTGACCAAAGGACTTCTGACCTCGAAGTCGCGGATATCAAAGAGAAGTACATCGATAGCAAGACTGGAGCTCATGAGTGGCCACATGGCAGTAAACATGGCGAAGAACCTCAGCATGGCTATCCAGTGTTGGCTCATCTAAACCATCAACATTTGGATGGACAGCATGGTAGCACCATATTGGATAACTAATCCCAGGAGAGGATGGAAGGTGTTTGTGTCAAACAGAGTAAAGAAGATACCAAAAACTGCGGGTCCAATCAACATCACTTGGAAGTACTGCCCATCAGAGTTGAATGTAGCTGACCTCGGAAGTAGAGGGGCAACCATTGTGAAGATGGAGAGAGGAAACTGGTTTGCTGGTCCAGATTGCCTCTTGGACAAAAGGTGGTGGCCAGAGCAGCCAAGGCTGAATAGCACCAAAGAAACAGATGAAGAGAGTAAGGTGACCCAAGAAGTAGTCCTTTGCACACAAGAGCGCATGATCGATGAGTGGGATGCTTTGTTAGAAAGAAGCACCTACTGGCATACAATGAGAGTAACAGCATGGGTGTTACGTTTTATCAGAAACTGCAAGGTAAGAAGTAGGTCAAAGAAGATGTCAGGTCCATTACTTACGGAAGAAATCACAACTGCAAGTGACTACTAGGTGCAGCAAATTCAGAAAGTAGACAAAACATGTCTGAAGTCCCCAGGATGGAAGTTGGTCAAAGATGACTGTACAGGAGTTCTCAGGTGTGAAGGCAGAATTAAAGGATATAAGCCAATTTACCTTCCTAATGGTGTATTTGTGGAGAAGCTCATCCTTCACATCCACAACCAGGTCATGCATCTTGGTGTCGCAAACATGATGGCAAGAATGAGAGAAAATTGGTGGATACCAAAGTTGAGAGCGAAAGTGAAGGTCATTAAGAACTGCAACATCTGTATAGTGTTCTCCACCAAACCTTATGGAGTGCCAGCAACTAGCACTTTGCCACAATATAGAACTGAGGGGAGGAGACCGTATGAAGTAACCAGAGTGGACTTTGCCGGACCCTTCCTTAAAAGGTCAGTAAGAAAGAACAAGGAAAGTGCTATATCATTATTTTCACCTGTGCCAGCTCTAGAGTAGTTCATTTGGAAGTTGCAAGAACCCAAATGGCAGATGAATTCAAGAGTAAGCTGAATGCCTTTATCTTGCGACGAACAAGACCTCGCATCATCATCTCAAATAATGCCAAAACTTTTAAGGCCACAGCAGATTTGATCAAGACGGTGCGGAGAAGTGAGAAGTTGCAGAATTATTTAGCATGTGAGAACATTCGCTGGCAGTTCAATCTTGCAAAGTCACCCTGGTGGGGAGCAATCTATGAGAGATTGATTAAGGAGATAAAGAAGACCTTGCATAAGACTTTGGGGAGGTCACATCTTTCATATGAAGCATTTCAATCAGTCATCATGGACATCGAAAGGAATTTGAATAATCGCCCTTTGACATATGTTGAAGCAGAGAGAGAGGAAGAGGCGGTACTTACACCGAACATGATCCTGTGGGGACGAGACGTGTATGCTGTAGAAGAACCTGAAGGCTCAGATGCAGAGAAGCTAACAAGGATGGCCAAACGATTGGAAAATGCTGAGACCAATGCATGGAAACGCTGGAAAAGGAGTATGTTCACAGCCTAATGGAGAGTCACAGGCTCAACATGGTAACGGGAACTATACCTCAAGTCGGAGAAACTGTACTCATCACTGGAGACGAAAAGAACCGCGGAAAATGAGAAAAAGGTAAAGTGGTGCGTCTTATCAAAGGCAAAGATGATGTCGTCAGAGGGGTAACTTTGTTACACAAAGGGCACATTATTGACCGACCGCTTCAGTTACTTTGTCCCTTGGAAATTAGAGTGGTGGAGGATGTTGATCATTCTCAAAAGGGGAGAAGAGATCGACTTGAAGAGATCGAGTTGATGTAGGAGAACGGAGACCAGGACGAGCTGCAGCTCAGAGGGCTACTGAGAGAATAGCAGAACAATTGTAAGAAGAAGAGAGTTGATAAACTGAACTGTGTTCGAGTATAAACCAGACTGTTATGTCGCGAATCGCATTAGTTTCATGTTGCATTTGATTGTAAAAATTGTGTGCTGCAGTTTTTAGGGGAGTTGTGTACGAGAGTTTTACCAAGCCTACCCCTCACAGTTTTGTGACGTTGAGCAGTACTACCAAATAAGGTGGTAAGCACATGCGTGTGGAAAAAAGAACAAGGTTGTGAGAGCGCGAGTTTATGAAAAGTTTTTCCATCGAATTTAGTGAGAGTTTCGTGATTTAGATTGAAGCGGAATAAACCAGGAAATTGTGTTATTGTGAGCTCTATGGGCTGTTTTATTGTTCGGCTCACCAGCACAGCGCTGAGTGGAGAGCCATGTAATTTTGGAGAAACCGTCATTGAGTTCAATGGCGGGAAAAGTGCCAACTGTCCCAGTTACGCGTGACTCTCCTACTTGTTTTCACTGTTTTCACCCTGGACACCTCGCTCGTGACTGTCGAGTAGCTGCCAGAAACAACGGATCAGGACAATCCCATTCCTCTGGGCTCGCATCAAGTAATTGATGCGGATACGGAACAATGTTTGGACTTGATGTTGAATAATTTTCAGGACGTGCATCAATTAATGGAGTTACAGGATTTGGAACCAGTATCTTTGGTACAGGTTAAAGGTAGACTTAAGGAGAACATTGCGTTTCGGAAGGACATTGGGGCATCTAAATGAGTGCCAAGTATTATAGAGAATGGTTATTATTTACCTTTTATATCTCTTCCAGCTCGGAGGAATTTTCAGAGTCATCCTAGTGTTGTTCAAAACCAGGAATTTGTGTGCCAAGAACTTAAGAAACTTTTAGCCCCTGGTGCAGTGGTGGAAGTGAGGCAAGAGGACGCATTGGTTGTTAATCCATTGGAGGTTGTGAATAATGCAAGTGGCAAGTCACGGTGTTAATTTTGGATTTGTGTTATGTTAATAATCATTTGAGATCCAGTAAGTTTAAATATGAGGGTATCCCAGCAGCTTCGGAGCTGTTCCAGAAAGATGACTGGGTGTTTACGTTTGACTATAAAAGTGGTTATCACCATCTGGACATATTTGTGGGTCATACTGCTTTTCTTGGATGCTCATTTCAGCTGGAAGGAAAACTTCGGCATTTTAAATTTACAGCTCTCCCTTTTGGCTTGGCAACTGGGCCTTATCTGTTTACTTAAATCCAGAGAACTTTAGTCAAGCATTGGAGAAGCAGAGGATTTCGTATTTTTACGTACCTGGATGATGGCATTGGTAGTGAGCAGGGATTTGCTGAGGCTTGCAGTATTTCGGAGTCTGTCAGGAAGGGTGTGAGATTCAGTGGCTTTGTGGCCAACGAGGAAAAGAGTGTGTGGCTGCCCTCTCAATGTGTGGAGCTACTGGGATTTACTGTGGACCTTAAAGTGGCTACTTTTCATTTTCCTCCCCCCAGAGAGGATGCTTTGAAGCAATTGCTTGATTTTATTATTGCTAAGGATTTTTGTATATCCGCGAGGACTTTGTTTCGCTTGACAGGCTCCCTGGTTTCTGTGTCTCTCGCCATGGGTCCAGTTGTACGTCTTTGGATGAGAGCAATGTACAGAGACATTTGCCTAGACCCTCATTGGAATCAACCTATATGTTTGTCTTCTGACAGCTGCTTGGAGGTGCTTTTTTGGAAACAGAACTTTGACAATAGTGGGTATCCAATTTGGGCACCTAGCCCAAAAATCGAGGTTTTATCATATTCAGATGCTAGCGGTCTCGGTTGGGGAGGATTTGCTTTTCACATCAATGGTAAACCAGCTGTGGGAGGCTGCTCGGAGGACTAGAGTGGCAGGAGCTCTACATTCTGTGAGTTAAGAGCCATACGGTACGTGTTGGAGTCATACAGTTATGACCTTCAAAGGAAAGAGGTGTGTCATAGGACTCACAACAGGAATGCAGAGATCATAATGTCTGTTGGTAGTCGAATACCAGACCTTAAAAGGGAGGCGGTGTTGGTTTACAAACTTTGTCGTGAATTGAACAGTCAGCTATCTGTGGAGTGGGTCAGTAGGGATGATAATAGTATTGCTCATGCGCTTTCAAGAGTGGAGGATGCTACTGACTACATGCTGGATCCCAAGTGCTCTCGTTATATTGACCGTTTATGGGGACCTCATACTGTCGACAGATTTGCCAGCATTAAAACCAAACAGCTGGTCAGGTATTGCAGTCGATACTGCAACCCTGGTTGTGAGGCTAGTAACGCATTTACAGTTTCGTGGTCACAGGATAACAATTGGATTTTTCCACCTCCCTGCTTATTCCAAGGGTTCTGCGACATATTCTGCTGGCCATGAGTATGGCACACTGATTGCTCTGGAGTGGCCTTCTGCCTTGTGGTGGCTTCTTCTTGTTGACGGGTCTGGAACCTGGAAAATCTTTATAAAAGACTTTTTTGAGAATTGAACCTTACCAGGGAATCTTATTCTTGGGGTCTGCAGCCAGCAGCATTTTTACTTCTGGAATTCCATAATTTGCTGTTTTAGTCTTTAAGATTTGTTTTGATGATCTGGTGGAAAGTACCTGATATTGCCGTTCTCTGGCATTACTCTGGTAAAGGCTTGGGGTGCACCCCTATGCTGGTCAAGTATGGGGTATACATTTGTAGTGACATACTAGGCTGTTAGGGCAAATCACTGATGCTGTTATAGCAATCACTCGAATCCATCGGATGCTGTTATGGCAATTACTCTAGTATGGGGTATACATTTGTAGTGATGCAGTATCCTGTTAGGGCAAATCACTGATGCTGTTATGGCAATCACTTGTGTCGATCAGATGCTGTTATGGCAACTACTTGTGTTGATCGAATGCTGTTATGGCAATCAATTGTGTCGATCAGATGCTGTTATGGCATATTAAGGCTTTTCTAGTGACAGGTGCTGTTAGGACATGTCTCTAAGTTGTTATGGCTAACTTCTCTGCAGTTAGGCCTTCAGGTGCCCATGATATGGAATGCAATAAATGAACAAGTCAAAACTGGTTCTCTTTCAAAATTTAAATTAAGTCTAAAGGAACAATATCTTTCAGTATATTGATGACATTAAATTAAAATATTGCTTTCTACACATAGCTATTTTAACTATTATACATCCTCCATAGATTACTTTACACATAGCTTAATGTCTTTATTGCTGTAATTATCATTATCATCTTTGTATGTTGATGTTGTAAGTGTGTACGTGTTATGTGTGTATGTGATAGTTTAGGTCTTACCTCCACTGTAAATATTTAATTTACTCTATTTAAACCAGCTCTCTGGTGTTTTTAGCTACTTAGTTCATTCAGGGAGCTGGTAACCCTTAAACAAGCTTATCAAATCAGTTTTTTACAAATGACTGTAATTCCTAAATTATGGGGTAATAAAGTTGTTGTTGTTGTTGTTGAGCTAATGCTGTGGTGGCATTTTCAGCGCTATCTTTAGGGCATCTTTCATACCATTCTTATTATGCAATATCAGTGAATGTTGTTAGCATATGTTTTTTGGGTCCAGCATCTTGCTACTTAGCTGGGGAGTTGTGATTGATGATGTTCAGGCTACTTAACATTCCTGGAGTCAGGCCTCTGAGTAACAACTAGCTGTCAGGGCTTATAATTATGTTTTTGCTTGAATCCTTACTCTGTCACATGTTATGTGGTTTCAGTGCCCAGTGGCGACACTGGTAAGTTGGACTTGTCATTTTTGGTCCCTGTGGTTGGATTGCAACATCCAGTGCTGCATCAGCTGGTCAGGGTGCTGCCTTCAGTTCTGCTTCAAGATAAAACTCCAAAGACAGTTAACAGTTATCTCCGTGCGTATGGGGCGTGGAGGAGTTTGGGCAGAGCAGTGTCGTGTGTCAGTTTTACCAGTGGGGCCAGTGGTGTTCTCCCTGTATTTAGTTAAGTTGATCCAAGCAAACAAGTCAGTTTCTACCATTAACTCTGCTTTGTATGGAGTGAGCTGGGTACAGAAGAAGGTGGGTCAACCACAAGTCACTGAGAACCCTTTTGTGACCCATGTGGCAGATGGTGCTCGTATAATCCTGGCTAGGTCACCAGAACGCAAGAAACCCCTTACGGCGGGCCAAGTGTTGTGCATCATGACTCATTTGGAGAAGGGCAGTCTGGCAGATGTGCAAGTTGCAGTGATATTTGCCATGGGGTTTTTTGGTTTCTTATGGTGGGATGATTTAAGCAATCTGACAGTGGACGATCTGTAATTTGCTGATTCAATGTTGCCCTCTTTTTGCTCCAACGTAAGAATGACAAATTCCAGGAAGGGTCTTGGGTCTTTATTGCAAGAAGTGAGGTAGCCCTTTGCCCTGTGGCATTGTTAGAAAGGTTTCTCAAGATGGGCAATCATTCTAAGGGGTCACAGCTGTTTCATAGCATCCAGAGCACAAGGGGAGGCCAGATGCTTAAAGAAGCACCTATGTCGTATTCTCGTGCGAGTGAGTTGGTAATAAAAGAGTTGAAGAATGCGGGGCTGGACCCAAGCTTGTACGGTCTTCACAGACTCCAGTCAAAGGAGACTAAATACAATCTGCATAAAAAGCAGTGTGCCCTCCCCAACGTTAATACCGAATTATTTCTGACATCCTATGTAAGTAGACTGATTTTTAAACACAAGATATTGTAGTTTCTACGTAGTTTTTATATCATTTGTTTGTAGGTTAACTTGAGTGCATAGCTGTGTAGAATGTAACAAAAGATATGTACTTTTATCTTTTGGAATAAAGACTATCATGATTACTATCATCACAAATAAGAATTTAATTTTTGATTTGGAATTTAAATTTAGTTACTCCCTTCTACATTCATCATTGGCATATTCATTCTTAGTTCACATAATCTTGAAGAATATTATTCTTTTATTTCAACCACAATCCAACTACTGTGATCCTTGATGTTGGTTGACTCCTTGACAAATCTAATTAGTGTTTTCTATCTGCTAGCACACGTTGCCACGATTTTGAAAACCACTGGAGATAAACTAAAAAAGATGTTACAAATCTAAAATACATAATTTATTGAAATAAACAGTTTTGAATGATAGAATAGTATTCTAGAAGTTAACAACAATATTATTGTTACTCTTTTCTCACAATTTTTTTATAAATCATAAGTGGAGAGCTTTAATGCTGTGCCCATGGTCTTGTCACTTACAGACAGAAAAACAATAAACGATCAAAGCCATTTGTTTTTCCCTAGACAAGACAGCACCACTGAGAAATGCAATAAATGACAAATCCCCCACTAAAAAATGAAAAAACTTGAGTTCAACGATAACTTTAAGATCATTTTTATAAATAAAAACACCACAACAATCACTCCATCTCATGAAGCACTGCCACTTGGCCCACTGTATTCTCTTGAAAGTCATGTTGTCACTATTCAATCATTGCAGTTCACTTCTCCTCAACAATTAGTTAACTTAAAAGCAACAGTTAAAAGCATGTAGGGATCAAAGGTAGTTAGACCCCAAAGAGGACCCCTCACCAAATCAACCCCCAATCTAGTCAGCACGACAGGATCCATTACAGATGTTTTTTGGGAAGATTGAGTTGACTATGTTCAACTGGACAAAACTTACATTTTCCCCAATTTCAGGGTGAAAAAGGACAATTGCAGTAGACAAATATATCTGAACACTCTCAAAGGTTTCAAGCTAGAAGGATCTACTGTATTTGAAGAACAAATAGCAGAAATGGAGCCCACTGTCATGGGCACGACTACTAAAGATGCTTCCATATCCATACTTATGCCTGTACTGCCTGTGGCAAAACAACTGACAGAAGCAGGCGGTAAATTACTAAAGTGCAAATCATGTAAGCTCCTACAACATATCATCCCAGAAAGCAAACATCAGTCTGTCAAATTGTTTGTACACAACACCAACACACAAGCTAAATGTGATCTCACTGTCTTTCACCAACAAGTAGCAAAAATATTTGAAACAACAAAAAACCAACTCCATGTTCACCTGACAGATGACAATAAAATGGACATCTTGTTAGAAACAGATGCATTAGACATCATCTACAATTTTAGTTAATGGGAAACTTTTCCATATAAATTGAACTTACATAGCAAATGAAGAATACTGCCTATTAATAAAAAGGGAACGAAAAACACTCCAAAGACACAACATTGTTACTTTCTATTTGTTTACTAAACAAACTGTGGTGTTTTAACAGACACTTATGTTACTTCATTGTTTAAGCTGCAGTTATAGTTGATACCTCATGTACTTTACTCATCTTACTCAAGTTGCATTTACATCATAGTTATGGTTACTACATCGTGTACTTTACTCCTCTTACTTTACCACAAAAATTGTTGACTAAACAAGTCATTCGCAGTTCATAGAACTAGATCTTAATATCTATAGTTAATAATAACATTTTTCATTTAATAAACAGACTTCAAGTTTAACCCTATCACTCCCAATATCTTCTTAAGAATTCTCCTTACTGTCTGCCATACAATTCTTATCATTTAAGTTTGGAGAATTAACAAATGGTAAACACCACAGCGTACACTATTGAGATATTGATGCATGCGGGAGGTTGCTAAGCACAAAAGAAGCAAAAGAGTTGCTCAAGGCAATAGCTGAGAAAGACTCTAGCTTCTTGAGTACTTAGCAAACCTCCCAAGTGCATCCATAACTCAATAGTGTATGCTGTGGTGTTAACCATTTGTTCTATAACATAACACTGATACATTGTAGCTAAAGAGTTCCCTTTTATTTAACAAATCTTATGTGACCAGAAAAACCAAGCACGCGCGGAAAAGTAGTCTTTGTATTTGCTCACGTCTACAGCGTACACCCATGAGAAAATGGAGGACGCTAAATGGACCAATCAGAGCGTGCGCTTTACTTTGCTTATGTTATAATTTGGTATTGGATCAACTAAAAAAAATACCCTTATTGATAGTTTTCTTTATTCTCATACTTGTTTGCTTGATATTGTATTGATATTGTAGGGAGAAATTCTGTCTTAGTCACTCATGGGAGTTAAAGGGTTAAATACAAAAATTTTAAGAGTTACAGCTACTGGTATTGTGTTGTTAGTGATTATGCCCAGAGAATTATTCTTTGTCTTTGGGCAACATATAATAATGATTTTTTTAGACTGAGATAGTTGTTAAGACTTAAAATATCTTAACATAGTCCATGTAAGCAGTCAAGTTCATGTTAAACATTCATTTTGTTGTATTCGATAGCTTTCTACTGTACAAGGACAGTCAGTGACAAATGAACTATAAAAGGACAACATTACTAACAGGAAAGAAGTTTTCTTTCAGTTTGTCAAAAAATAATCATCAACTTCTTGATTACACTTACAATTCGTTTTAGAAGGTCATGAGCCCATATTGAACATAAATACAATCGTTTACAAGCTACTGAGTTAGTTCAATAAACTAGGGGCATAACAATTTTATTAAACTAACATATTTCATTTTGGAAGCAATCAGTGGGTTGCCTGAGGCAATTCCAGTCTTAGACAAAAATAGCCCAACAAATTTCCATCCACAAAAAAAATGCCCAAATTACACAATTGCTCCCTGTGTACTTCATTTACATTGTTTGGCTTTGTCAGCTCTCTTTTAATAGACTGGTAACCTCAAAGAATGGGTTACTCCTATACCCTAAGGGAGAGAACATACAAATGCCCATGAAGCTAAAACAGCAACATTGGCGTGATCTTTTAAATGACATCTTTAAAAGACATCCCCTATGCTTACCAAAGCATCTTGCCTCATATTATTTCATCAATGTCCTCTTCCATGTCCAATGCCAGCACTTACTTTCACATCTCACACACTCCTAGTCTTATTAAGATGTATGTGTATATAGGTTTAGCTATTCACGCTACTGGACTAAAGTGGCTGCCAGAGGTGCCTGATAAAAATGCTGACGTCTAATCTCAACCTTACAATACTGTTAAGTGTCACTGAATATCTCCACATAGAGGTCTGCGCTATATAAATGTAAAAATGTAATGTAATGTAATGTAATGTAGCGTTTAATTTACACAACTCTTGCACTTTATTTCTGTTCTTTATTTTGCACCAATTGCATCCTTAATTACTGAGCAGGTATGATATGATTTTGTCTGAAACTTTTACAAGAATCCCAATTAAGCTTCAAGAACAATATGGCGGGGCCTAATTAGCACAAAGTAGTGAAAATGTTGATATGAAAGTAAAGTCTTCAAGTACAACCAAAACTTTCTTAAACACAATGGACATCCTGATAAGACCTTGGCCATGTTTGAGAAAAATTGGCACCTTAGTACAAAGCAGTTTACATTCAGTTCAGACCAATAGTTTTGTTTAAGTATCTCAAATTATTGCCCCAGCAATACAGTTCCTAATGCAGTAAATGGTTTGAACCCGGGGGTAACATGTGAAGGTGTAGTCTGATCGTCCGGGTGAGTGTAGTCCTGAGAAGGACTGTTGTCGGTGGCAGTGACTGACGTTTCGACAACCTGTGCGGAAGTCATCATCAGAGTCAAGTGAGTGATTGTTGTCAGTAGAATGTTCTTATTCCAGTTCGTGTGAAATGATCGGTTGGTTTTGCCGTGATGTTATTGGCTGTAAGACTCAAGTGACGTAAGTCGTTCGTGATTGGTCTGTTTCGGTCTGTCGGTAAAGCTAGGTTGTTCTTTTTCGGTCGTTTGTGATGTTTATGTCGTGAATGAGTCGTTTGTATGGGGCGGGTAGTTGTTGACATCTGTTTAGGGGAGTCTGTTCTAAGTTAGTAAACCAGCTTTCCAGAGTCAGTCGTTGAAAATAGTCAGTGCTGTAGGTTAGGCATTGCGCAGAGTCCCAGTCAATGTTGTGGTTGGTAAGTCGATGGTGTTCAGCAATGTGATTGCTGACATCACCTTTCCTCGTCGCCCGTCTGTGTTCAGTCAGTCTTGTTGTGAGGTTTCTGCCAGTCTCACCGATGTAGGAGGCTTGGCAGTCGGAACAATTGATCTTATAAATCGTTCCCTGTCTGTTCCTCGGTTCGTCTTTGTCTTTAACGTTGGTTAGTAACTGACGTAGTGTGGTGATGGGTTTGTGGGCGACGCGGATATTGAAGGGTAGTAAGATGCGCGAGATGTTTTCAGACATACCTTTTATGTACGGTATGGTTGCTGTAGTCGTAGGGGTTGCGGTGTCGTTTGTTTCGGTAGTGGTAGTGGGTCGGTGAGTGTTTCGTCGGATGAAGTCGTTGTTGTAGTTGTTCTTCGTAAAAACACGGTGAAGGTATTTGTTCTCGTCGGATAAGCTGTCTGTCGAGTCACATACTAGTTGTGCGCGTCGTGTTAGAGTTCTGATAGTTGTGGCTTTGTGTGATGTAGGGTTGTAGGATGACTCGTCTAGTAATCTGTCGGTGTGTGTCGGTTTCCTGTAAACTGTCGTTCGTAATGAGTTGTCGTTGTGGCTTACCAGGCAGTCTGCCTGGTAAGCCACAACGACAACTCATTACGAACGACAGTTTACAGGAAACCGACACACACCGACAGATTACTAGACGAGTCATCCTACAACCCTACATCACACAAAGCCACAACTATCAGAACTCTAACACGACGCGCACAACTAGTATGTGACTCGACAGACAGCTTATCCGACGAGAACAAATACCTTCACCGTGTTTTTACGAAGAACAACTACAACAACGACTTCATCCGACGAAACACTCACCGACCCACTACCACTACCGAAACAAACGACACCGCAACCCCTACGACTACAGCAACCATACCGTACATAAAAGGTATGTCTGAAAACATCTCGCGCATCTTACTACCCTTCAATATCCGCGTCGCCCACAAACCCATCACCACACTACGTCAGTTACTAACCAACGTTAAAGACAAAGACGAACCGAGGAACAGACAGGGAACGATTTATAAGATCAATTGTTCCGACTGCCAAGCCTCCTACATCGGTGAGACTGGCAGAAACCTCACAACAAGACTGACTGAACACAGACGGGCGACGAGGAAAGGTGATGTCAGCAATCACATTGCTGAACACCATCGACTTACCAACCACAACATTGACTGGGACTCTGCGCAATGCCTAACCTACAGCACTGACTATTTTCAACGACTGACTCTGGAAAGCTGGTTTACTAACTTAGAACAGACTCCCCTAAACAGATGTCAACAACTACCCGCCCCATACAAACGACTCATTCACGACATAAACATCACAAACGACCGAAAAAGAACAACCTAGCTTTACCGACAGACCGAAACAGACCAATCACGAACGACTTACGTCACTTGAGTCTTACAGCCAATAACATCACGGCAAAACCAACCGATCATTTCACACGAACTGGAATAAGAACATTCTACTGACAACAATCACTCACTTGACTCTGATGATGACTTCCGCACAGGTTGTCGAAACGTCAGTCACTGCCACCGACAACAGTCCTTCTCAGGACTACACTCACCCGGACGATCAGACTACACCTTCACAGTTCCTAATCTTAATTTGCTTAGCTGTTAGCACCTCCTTGCTATAGCACAAGAATGTAATAAAGAATGGAAGAAAATACTGTCAGCTGACTTTTAGGTATGTTGGTATGACACTAGGATCCTGAGTAACAGGTTAAAATGGAACTGTCAGAGGTAGCCAACTCTAAAAGGAACAAAGGTGTTGTGGATAACATCAGAACAATTAAAAGAGAAAAAAGGTCCTGCAAATAAAGTTCAGTATGAGGTGATGAAGGATGTCATGTGGGAGTGTATTGCTATCTGTTGTTTCAGGACTCCAACTTGTCAGAGATCTCAAGTGCTGGATTGTTGAAGATCATCACCAGAGAACTTGAGCCAAAAGGACCCCTATCATGAGCTGTACTGTAAATGGCCAAGATCAGAAAGGGGAATAGAAAGGATGATTTTTTTAAAGTCATAGATGTGCATATCTGTAGCAGTCTTGCTTAAGAACACATTAATCATGTCTAATAGCAATGCAGTTAATGACTACTATCACTTTGTATCATTCAGGGATAACTTGAGTATCAATTAGTTTGCAAGTATTTTTTTCTTTAAATCATTTTATTAATCTTCCCTCAGTTCATAGCAAGAAACAATTCCAATCTTTATTCAGCAATGACAGAAGTAATCCATCTTATTACATTTCATAGCAGGGTTTGAGCCAGGCCGCACCATTGTGCCAATCCCAAGCTGGAATTGAAATTGTCCCTTAAAAAAGTGGCCAAAGGGACAATTTGTCCCCTTCAAAATTTAGGGGAAAAGGTCAAAAGGAAGCACACACGAAGAGATTTAGCTCAGTACAGAAATTTAGCCACATCTAAAACAGAACGTGGAAGGTATATTTTGTCGTACGTTTTAAAAAGTTCAATCTAAAGTCACGTTTCAGTCACGCTCTAATGAAAACGTGCATCTCATGCTCAGTCAAGCGTGATGAACTTTACATTTGGTGTGTAACATGTCACATCGAAAATGTGTTCGAACATTAGAAAGCTTTTTCGCTCCAAATCGAAGCCAGAGTGAATTTGCAAAAAATAGTACGGAAGAAGAACAGGAAGAAACGGATGAGGATCGAAGGAAACTAAAGAATTCACGAACTTTCCAGAACACTCGGTAGCGAGATCACACATGGTTGCGCTATGAAAAGGGTGATGTTCTGCTATTTTGTCGGAAATCTAAGAAGACAAACCCTTTGCATCGGCAGAAGGGTGTACAAATTTTAGAACCTCAACTCTGCAAAGACATAAAGACTGTAAAGAACATGAGGATGCTGTTAGTGAAGAAGCTATGAGAGATATGTTCAGCAACACACAGCACCATGTTTTTAGAGCAGAATCGCAAGCCATCCTTACAGCAATGAGAGCCGTCTACTGGCTGACCAAGGAGGATATAGCAACAGTCAAGTACAACTCACTGCTCAATTTTCTGGATAAAGTTGGCCTCGAAAGTGTTAAGAATTTTTGAGTAGGAGGAAATGTACCTATCGATCTCATCAAAGTGCCGAAAGTATGCAAGATGCTATTGCTACTGTTCTGAAGTCTAACATTGACAAACTGGTAGAAGTCATCCCATTCTTTTCTCTGTTAATCGATGAATCAACAGACTTCAGTAATCATAAAAATCTTGTTGTTTATGTTAAGTTATTGAATGAATTTAAACCAGAACTGCACTTTTTAGAAAACATCAACGTTCGGGATGGAAAGGTCGAAACTATTACCACTGCTGTTAACTTGCTAATGGAAAGGAGAAACTTGCACAAGGACAAAATGACAGGATTCAGCAATGATGGTGTGAGTGTCATGACAGGAAAAAACAACGGAGTTTCAAAACGAATGAAGGACCATAGTGCATTTGTTGTGTCTGTCCACTGCATGGCTCACAGGCTTGCAATTTGCACTAGCCAAGCAGCTCATGGAATTCCTTATTTGGCAAAATTCAAAGAGATCTTTACTGCTCTGTACTGCTATTTTGACAAGTCTGCCCTCCGGTCACAGTCAATCAGAAGATCTTTGAACATCCTGAGCTAAAAATCAAGGAAGTGTTTGATATCAGGTGGTTTTCATTCTACGGTGCTCTGGAGACAATGTACCGCACTTGGCCATTTCTTGTGGCCTACATGGAATACCGACCCAACAATGATGATAAAGCCCGTGGATTCAAAAAGAGCCTGAAGGAGTTCAATTTCATTGCCACCCTCTGCATGATGATGGATGTGATTCCTATTCTCACACTCATGAGCCTTGCTTTGCAAAAGGAACATGTAGAGCTTGCATCAGTTCAGGCACTGGTGAAATCAACTATTACTCAAAAATAATAACAGCTCTTATGAGTAACAACGGCAAATTCTTGTCTGAGATGTTGCCATCACAAGATGATGTTTCAGAAGTTAAATGGAGAGAGAACACTATTAAAGTGACTGCCCATGAAGTTCAACAATTTGAATGAATGAAAATGAAATTCCTTGACAATGTCTTACTAAATCTTGAAAAGAGATCCCCATAGATTCCACAAATGTAGTTAATGCATTCGGGATTCTTCGTCTCCGCAATGTGCATTTTCAAAATAAAAATCTGTCAACCTACGGAAATGAAGAGCTGGAAACGTTGCTTTCCCATTATGGATCTGCAAAGAAAACCCAAGGTGGTAAAGATGTACCAGCAGTTGTGGATACCGAAAAATGCAGAATTGAAGAGAACTTTGTTAAAGACTGGAGAGCGTTATCCCGTGGGCCACATTGCTGAACTGTGGAAAATGCTTGCCACCCATCATAGCGATGAAGTCCAAAATTTGATTGAGCTTTGTCAAGTCGCACTTGTATTGCCTACTAATACGGCTGGCTGTAAAAGAGGTTTTAGCGCAAAGAATCGAATTAAGAATGCTTTGAGAAGCAGACTGAAAGCTGAGAGGCTAGATGTGCTCATGAGCATTGACATTGAGGGACCACCTTCCGAGGACTTTGACTTTTCTACAGCCCTTAATGTTTGGGCTACAACCAACAGAAGAATTAGTACATGTACGTCTACCAGTAATTAAGAAAGGAATTGAAGTTTACAAGGGGATGCTGGGACGAGACTCTGCTGTGAAATGTTTTGAAGTATAAAGCATAGTCATCGATCCTCCATTGAAATATGGCAAAAAAAGTCTCCACACCAATAACTTAACTTTTCTTGTTTGTATCAAGGATCAGGTGAAAAAAAATGTTTTGTTGGCTTGCCTGTATGAATGTAAAAAAATGTTGAAAAATTAATTTTTCTGTTCCCCTAAAAATAAAAATGTCCCCCAAAATTTTTAGCCAAGGGGACAAATTGTCCCCCAGTGATCAAATCCTAGCTCAAACCCTGTTTTGTAGTCAATGTTACTCATCCATCATTGACAAAACTTATGTCTAATAAGCATTTGATTCTACAAAAATGTAGTTTACTTTTTCTCTGATCATTCTCACTGAAAAGTCCAAAATATTGTTCAATCATAATATCCATGTATTTGTAACCCAGGTCTTGCCATATAGATATTTGTGCATCTTATCCCTCCATGACCTTTTTATGCACACATATACTGTAGGTGTATGCTGACCAAAATGCTTACAAATTCATAAGCCATTTTCCTTTCAAAAGAGCTATTGTTGCTCAAAAGCATAAGTCTATAATTATTTATTGCTTTACATGGCGTTAAACTTTCTTTGATAAGAGACCTTTTAACCAGCTGGGAATCTCCATTCCACTGGAAATCTGTTCACAGTGTCCCCCTCAGATGGACATGTCAACAGTGGTCTACCACCTCAGAACAAACATATGCCACACTCTCAAGAAATGTGCAATATAAGATGTCCAGTATCCCTTCTCCTGATCAAATATCTGGCTATTAAGCTAGAAATAACCCACTGCACAAAGAAAAGATTTCAAGTTCTTTTCTGCAAAACTCTAGTAAAAATCTTACAAGAATGGACAAAATAGTGCTTGAACAATACCAGAGTGAGTCGGTAAGTCAGTTAATATGATGTCTATACTATTACAGCAACAAATATGGATAGGGATTCAAATTATTCTTAGTTTTCATTGTTAGAGTTTATGGGGGTGTACATTTAATGATACAACCAATATGAAATAACTTTCTCAAGACTCCACTTGTGATTTCTTTTGATATATTTTCAAATCTTTTTTTCCAAAATTTGACTTGCCAAACTTGGCTTGCAGCTTATCCACTAGGGTGTTTACGGTATGTTTTATAGTTAAAACTTGTTTGTTGTTGTTATATATCTGTACTTAGATATTTGTATTAATTATTTATTTTCAGTTGAATCACACACAAGTATCTAGTACAAATCTTTACATCTAAATAGACCTCCATCTGGCAAATAAATAAAATGAGCATTGGCTTTGTGGCATTAAACGTATAGCTATTGCATTCAACGAAGGAACACATGCTATTCAAGTCCTTTTTACTATAGGATTTATGATTTCCCAGAAGTATCATTTGGCTATGTCAGTCAATTTCAGGGTTTGACTCCATGCTTCCTTTGCTTTGGAGTAATTTTCCATTAGTTAAGTGAAGTCATGTCGGAAGAGACATCTTCCTTACCAAATATTTTAAAGATCACACCACTGCAAAAGAATGAAATTACCTTCCAACACTGTCAAGTCACCAACCTTATCTTCTCAACAAAAGATAGCTGCTAAACAAGTAGTTTTACTAAAAGTTTGCAGTGTGCAATTATCCAGTGTCAAAATCATACACACAACATCATGGAACACTAAAAAAACAAGAGGCCCTCATGAGGCATACCATCTTAAACCAAACTGGTCTTATAGGAAACTACGTGAATGGCTTGGAGGAAAACAAAGTCTATTTGCAAAAAAAAACCTCCATGTCAAAGTCACAAAAAAAAAAAATTACATATTTGAATACTACAAAAACAGACAAATTCAAACAAAGAAGCCAATTTACTCAACCTCTGGTTCAAGTAGATCAAGATCTATCCGTAGTTACAATGTTTACCTGGTCTGCACTAATACTGAGTATCCAGTGATTGTCTGAGCAAGCATCATATTTCCCCCAATCCAGATGGCATACTTGGCAAATACAGCTCTTGGAAGAAATCTCAAGTAGCTCAAGAAGTGAAGTTTTCATGACTTGACCTCCCTTAAGCACAGACAATGGTCAAGAGGGAATATGTGCGTGAAATTGCCCCTTGCACTGTTGATCCTTACTCAATTAGAATGAGATATGTTCAGGAACTATTCAACAACCTCTTGGCCACAGAAGTTGCTCAGGAACAAAAGACCACACAACAAAAGTAAGGATCGATGGCTAGTACGTTCACTTTTCCTCCTGTTGTGTCAAGACCTCTGCATTATAGAGAAATCAAATTTTTAAGCACGATGATCTACACAATCAACAGGAGTCAAATTCAGATCCACAGAGATTAATCTTTCCAAACTCATGATATTTGAAACCACTATCATGCGAGCAGTTGAATTAGGGTTAAACTAAGCAGTTCAACCCTGTACAAAACAAACAAAAAACAGGAATAACAGTAAAAATAAAAGCAAAAAAGGGCCTTTTCATCACTGCATGTTTGCAAATCATCTTCAAAGTCTAAATCAAATTTATCTCAATCATACAGCTACTCTAGGTAGCCTTGCCAATACCACCTTCAATTACAAAACCAAAGTTATCTAAAGAGGGTAGCTACTCCAAGTTGCAATGAAAGTGTCAAGGACAATATTGAAGACAACAATTCCCATATTATTTGGTTTCAAATTTCACCTTATATTTAAAATTTAAAAAATTTATTACATGGATTAATAGCTCTCCCACCTCTTAAAAAATGACAGCCTTCCAAAGGCTAAAGTTTTCTTAGATATTACTCACTCTAATTTTCCTGAAATTGCAACAAGTATCAATGATTATTGTTGAATTGAATCAACTGTCGTAAATAGAACATGTTTAAGTTCACCTTGTGAATCTCATTTTAACTTCATGAGCTCTTGGAGGATCTCACAATGCTCAATACAGGGCTGTGGTCTAGCAGTGTCCGTTGGCCCCTGGTGCCTTACATTTGTTGTTGGGCGACCCAGGAATCCTAGTTTTTTCATAAAAAGCATATGCTGGGTACCCCGGATTTTACAGTTTCTGAGCACTGGGTTCTCTTCAATTTTTCTTAGAGCGCAGCCTTGTAGAAGCAAGTATTCAGCATTAAGCCTCAACTTCAATTTTGCTATCACTCCTAAGAATTTGCCAGTGTCTAAAATTGTTTCCTCAATTGAAACCAACCTAGATCAGCTCTCTGATGCCGAAAAGACCTTATCAGAGCTTCAATCACCTCTGCCATCAACAATTAGCATCCACCTCTTCATTTGTTACATTTTTACCAGCTGATAAGGGCTGAGCCCTTTCAAGATAAGCACAGGAAAATCTCTCCAAAAACCTCACATGAAAGTTGCAAGAAACAGTTGCAACAAAAGCTCTACTCCAAACTTCATGGCACCAATTCCACACCAGCATCATTTCATGGCCTTCCTAAAATCCACAAGGAAAACGTCCCAATCAGACCAATTATGAGTGCCCTTGGATTTCTCACATATGAACTATCCAAATACCGTGCCAACATCTTGTCACCTTTTCAGAATACTAACTACACAGTCAAGAACAGTGCATCTTTCATTGAAAAGATTCACACCTTGTCAGTAGATCCTGACAAGATTCTAGTGTCTTTTGATATCATGTCACCATTTACTTGCATTCCAACTTACCTGGCCATCAAAGTTGTTGAAGGGAGACTGGACTCTGACCAAATGGCACTTCCACAGTTCATCCTTGACAACAATTTCTTTGTATTCAAAGGCAGCCATTTCCAACAAATTCTTGGTTGTCCAAGGGGATCCCCTGTCGGCACCATCTTAGCCAATCTTGTCATGGAACATGTAGAAGAAAAGGCTCTCTCACCTGCCCTAGCCCTCCCAAGTGGTGATATAGATTGTAGATGACAACTGTGTGCGTAAAAAGGGAACAAAATGTATGAATCTCATTCACACATCAATCCCATCAACCCTCACTTCAAATTTACAATCGAGATAAAATCAGGAAGTTTCGTTGCCTTTCTTGACACAAAAACAACTATGCAAGAAGATGGCTTGATCACCGTGTCTGTCTGCAGGAAAGCTACTAACACCAACCATTACCTCGATTTCAAATCACACCACTATCCCCAGCATAAACACTTGGTTGTGTGCACACTCATGGATCACCCAAAGAACATTCCTTCCACCAAGGAGGAAGTATCACAGGAAACTAAGTGAGTAGCGAAAGCCCTTGCCGCCAATAACTACCCTGCTAATTCCATTCACAATGGCCGCCAACTGAATGAGCAACAAAAACTGCATGATACCCACCAGCATGGCTTGGCTATCCTACCCTATGCCAATTACTTTTCTGAAAGAGTCACAAAACTTTTTTAAGGTTTCAACATCAAGGTTGCCTATAAGCCTATCCACTCCATCTCAAGCATACTTAAAAGCCAAAAGACAAGATCAAGAAAGAGGCTTCCAGAGGAATCATGTACAAGATTGAATGTAAAGATTGTGATTGTGTTTGTTGGTCAGACATCATCTGCACCTAAAACATACATGAAAGAACACACAAAGGCCATAGCAACATTGGATGAAAACTCTTTGTTGGCAAAACACCATGTTTCACAGTCACCAGACAGATTTGGAGAGTGATGAAATTGTCAACAGGTCATCGATGTGGCAACAAAGACTAATTCTTGAAGCTTGGCATTTCGTGCAAGATAGAAATGCTATAAACAAACAAATAGCAACACCAAACATATACAATAACATTAAGAATTCTAAGAGCAATTAAGAATACACTAGAGACTATTCTTACACTTAAAACTCCTGTGAGATTTGGTTTTATCACACATTGTGTATATGCATAAACCAAGCCATTAAACATTTGCATTAATCTTTACTGAAAAAGGCAACAGTGGTGGCTCCATCATCCAGAACAATATATTTTAGCCAGTGTAAACTTTTCGATTCTTTTTACCAAACTTTTGAACACCTGATATTTTTAAAACCATGATTATAATCATTTACAACATATAAACCTCTTCAACAATATTGTTGTTCTTATTTGTGCTCTTATGTTTCACTTAGTTAGGGCTTTTAAACTTATTATCACAGACATAAAAACACTGACAGTGACCAAAGAATTGGAACTGCATCTTTAGACCATGTATCTTTAACAAAACTTTTAGGGACCTACATTGACCACCATCTTAAATGGGAAGATAACGTCATGGAAGTCTCAGCTCCTTACTATCACACTCTTGGAATGTTAGGGAAATTGAAGAATTTTCTACCATTCAATACTCGGAAGCAGTTAGTTGAGGCCCTAGCCCTTTCCAGGTTGTATTATAATTGTGCTGTTTACCATAACCTACCACATAACTTTCTTAAACACCTACGAAGAATTCAAACAGCATGTGTGAGCTTTGTTGTAGTTAAATTAATTTTGTTGAAAGAGAGGATAACATGAGGCTTAATTGTTACCTGTTAAAGAATGTATGGAATGACAGTTGTTAAAGTCATCTCACAAGGCATTTTTTTTTCTTATGAATGGCCAAGTTACTTGCCACTATTTAACACAATCAAACTCTGAGGTCCACCACAGCTTTGCAGCTTTTGTATCACACGCTTATCAAGATCAAGCTGCTAAGAGCTTTAACATTTTACCTGAATGTGTAAGGAAGTGTATTGACTTTAATCAGTTCTCTAAGATGACTTTTAAGCATTTGATGAAAAAGGTAAAAAATAACCTTTCAGCTTAGAAAAATCCTTGAGTGGATAGATATGCTAATGTTGCTGCTCTTTGTGACACATCGTCAGAAAAGTTGAATCGACATGCGAAGTTGAAGCGTGAGACTTTCTCTCGTAATACAGAAAACATATGAGGACTAATTTTTAATTATTTCATTAATAAAAATATTTGAAACTGCTCAAGCTACCTCCTATCGAGTATAAGACTACTGTTGCTAAAATTTGTTTCAAAGTTTGTTTCGGGAGAAACCTTATCATTTTCGGTTCGGTTTCACGAATTTTGTAAAGTAACATTTTATGACGCTATTTTGAAGTACCCTGGGGCGAAGCGCTAAATGTACTCAAACTATATTCTCGTTTCCTGCTACTTCGTAAACACTACCGACCTTACCTTCGATCCATTTAGTAAGTTCCAACATCACTCCGTTTTAGTGCAAAATATCTCGTCGATTCTTCACTAGATGGGTTCCATTTTCAAAGCTGAAGCCATGCCACAGTTTTCGCTCCGATAAACGCGACAGAACCTACACTCTATGGCGGATTCGAGAGAGAAAAGCTACTGCTTTCGCCTTCGAGTACGCCATTTTTAACAAAACAATTCCCCAGGCGTTTCAAATAAAGCATTGATTTTACCAGGGAAGACTGGAGCTGAAATTACCCATACTCTCTGCGAACTTTTCGCGGGTTTTTTTCAAAGAAAGTTCATAGATGTGCCAATGTCATTACGTTTGTATTGTTTATGCTACAGGCACCAAGCGAATTTTCGAAATGTCGTCCGTCTTTCAATCGAAAGAAATTTTTTCCCTTGTGGAGTGGCCAAATACACAGCCAAGGAGCAATGTCAAATACATAGTCAAGGAGCAACGTCAAAGAGGCAATGAGGTCGTGTTTTGGCTGAAGGTAAAATTAGAGGCCCTAGCGCCCTTGCCACCTGGAGAAGAGATCTGCTTTCAGGAACCCTCGGTGCTGGGGTACGGTATATTGACCTAGTAAATTATCTTGGAGGCGCTTTTTAATAAAACAATTATTTCACTCGCACTTGTTGGATATGAGATGATTATAGCCAACTCGGCGCTACGCGCCTTGTTGGCTATCTATTATCTCATATCCAACGCACGCTCGTGGCATATTTGTTAATTATCAAAAACTGGATCATTGGATAATGCAATTTAAAACGTTAGCCATTATGGTATGTGAGCCAATATACCATAATCTCATATCTGTACATGGAAACATTCTGTTTCTCCTTGCAAAATAAAGTCAAGAAGATTTGTCTAATACCTTGGGAGCGTTTTTTTTAATAAAACAATTAATCCACTCGCGCTTGTTGGATATGAGATGATTATAGCCAACGAGGCGCTACGCGCTTCGTTGGCTATAATTCAAGACTTTTTATTAGCTCAGCCATTATGGTATATGAGCCAATATACCATAATCTAGTTTCTGTACATTGTTAAATCCGGTTTCTTCTCACAAAATAAAGTCAAGAAGATTTGTCTAATAGCTTAGGGGCGTTTTTTTAATAAAACAATTATTCCACTCGCGTTTGTTGGATATGAGATGATTATAGCCAACTCGGCGCTACGCGCCTCGTTGGCTATCTATCATCTCATATCCAACGCGCACTCGTGGAATGATTGTTAAATAATTGGAACTGCATTTCGTCTAAACAGCGCAAGCGCAAGGCTTGAATCGCAGTTGTCTAAAGCCTGTGTTGAGGCTGAAAATAAAAGAAAATTTTTAAACAAAATAGGTACCGTCCAACAGCAGCAGGAGTTTTTGGAAAAGTGGAAAACTGTGGCGGTTTTGGGAAAACATATCGTGTCAGTGGAGTACTGGAAATCGCAAATAAACATCCTTGACCAAAAATTGGAAGTAGCAGAAGCCCATAAATTGAGGAATGAAGGAAAAAATATGAGGACATTGAAAAAGAAAAACAAGACCTATTCCAGGAAATGCTTAAGGAAAAAGAACTTATGTCCTCTTGCCAAAAGAAAAATAAAGCTTTCCAAAAGGAAAATGAAGCAATGAAAAAATACATAAGGCAGCTGGGGAAAGATCAGTTTTGCCAAGTGAGAGGTACAGCTGTTCCATATCTTCAGTCAACTCAAGCAAAAAATAAGAAATTAAAAGAATTGAAAACAAGAGCACAAAATGCTCTTTACTCCAGTAAATTGTTTGGAGTTGAGCTTGACTGCTTGAGATTGAAAGACCCACATAGCATGACAACATATCTTGTCGACTTTAATACAGAAAAAAGTTCACAGTCTGATGTTTCTAAATAACCAATGTCTCGTTTTAGTTACTTATAAATAACCAAACTACACTGTGGCTATTTACATATAACCATACTTGTTTTTGGTTATATACAAATAACCACTCTAAATAATAAAAATACATTTGGCGCCCCATAGAAAGGAATCTTGGTTTGAATAGTGCCCAAGGATAATAGCAAGTTTAAAACTTGAACACTACTAGCGTAACAAAAGCGGTTCGCAAACCTTTAGGAAGCATTTTTCCTGAAAGCGTGATCAAATTGCGTGATCAAAAAGCGTGATCAAATTGCGTGATCAGATTGCGTGATCAAATTGCGTGATCAAATTTGGAGTGATCAAATTGCGTCTCAAGAGTGCAAACCGCGAGCTTTCCATCAAATCTCTTCCTCTTATAACTTCAAGCAGTTTCAACCTACAAATAGGATACAAACGTTGAAAAAGAGTTAGACTATGGTCATTACACAGAGATTTCAAATGACTACCGAGGATCATGTTTGAAATATACTACTACGAAATATTCTACGCGTTACCACCGCGTGATTGAGCAAGGCGAGCTATGAACTGAGTAACGGAAATCTAACTTACCCTGACATCTAAAAGTTTAAAAACTACTGGTAGATTGCAATTACTAACAAACAGAATCGCTCCTTAGAGATCAACGTCGGCTGAACCACAAATCCCGTTGCCATGTATGTTCGAATATGTTACCCCAACATAGTCACGTGTATCCTTCCAGTTTGGGCGACGAAACCACAGTAATAAAGCGGTGATTTTCGCATATTTATTGCTCAGAAGAAATGCGTTACGCTGGAGTTGTACTGATAGCGATTACAGAAAGTCTCTTTAATTAACGAGAAAACATCAAATTGTGAAGGATGGTAAAATTGACGAATATCCATATCGAAAGCGCGACGCTCTAAAAGTTATCGCATGTTTTCAAATTGATCGCGTTTCAGACAGAGAAAGGTCACTGTCAAGCGTTGGAAGTTCTACCACGATTTATTTTAATTTTTTCCAAAATCTGGCTGCCCTACCCAATCACTACAGCGCTTTCGTGAACTCGATGTTTATGCTGTTCGAAAAGGTCTTTTTTCAAATGGACAAAGTAAGGATCTCACATGACAGTAGATTTTAACTGCAAAGTAAAGAAATTTAGGAAAACTTTTCCTAAGTGCGACCGGCATGCAAGCTTAGTGACGATAATAAACAATTATTGGATTCGGTTTTTGTGATATCCGGAATAATCAAGATCGAGGTAAGTGTTATTAGCCGAAGCCGGGGGCTTCGGCTGATAACATGTACACTAACCTTGATTATTCCGGATATCACAAAAACCGAATCCAATAATTCTTTTATTGTACATTGTTTTAAAGAAAATAACGCCAAACGCAGTATCGCAGCGAACACAGAGTAAAACGATTCATCCCTTTTTCGCGCTTCCACATAAAAAGATTTCAGCACTTGGGCTAACTCCTTTTTGTCGTGTGGCTCCTCGATATTTTTTTCTTTAAGATCCTTAAGGTATTCGTAAAACAGTTCCTTGGCTACTTTTGTCGATTCCGAATCTTTATCTTCTGGTAATTTCTCGCAGGGTCGATGAAACGAATCGAGAAGCCATTCTTACTTTGCTGTCCGTGAACTTGACATTGCTCCACCGTAAATCATGTATTGTGCGCGCAACCTACAGATTGTTCTCTTATCTGTAGGAACAGATTAGTGAATAATCTGTAGGTTGCACTTTTTCCCAGAATTAACTGTAGACGTTTAGCCAATGAGAAGACAGATGGTGACTACAACATGTCTTCTCATTGGCTAAACGCCTACAGTTAATTCTGGGAAACAGTGCAACTACAGATTATTCACTAATCTGTTTATTAACATCGGATTAAAATTTCAAAACGTCGTGCATTTCATTTGAGTTGCGGTAACACGAACTAAATCTACTTTCCCTTAACTCAAATTTTCCCAGATAACCCGAGCTTTAAGTAAAAGCGTCGGTCAATAAAGTCAGACTGTCAAAACATAGCTGAATGGCACGCTGCATTCTATGTAATCATGATTGATACGAACGTGATAAAATTTACGAACGAATAAACTGTGAATGCGGAAAAATCAGACAAGACTTCTAGATCTGATTAATGAGAAAGCTTTAATTGCCTTAACCCTTAAGAGTACTAAAAGGCTCCCCAATTATCATAGATTTGATCTCTTCATTAGAACTTCGTATTTCTCCTCCAGGACAATCTATCATAAGAAATTTATCCGGTAATTGACTCTACAAATGCTAGCGTAGCTCCATGAAAACCAGTCATTACAGAGTACTTTACAACAGATGCGACATGAGACAGTTCGATGAATTTATCCTCTTGAAAATGTGTTAGGTGGACTTCCTGTCTGCCAACTGAGCCGACACTCCACCTTTATCTTAGAATGTCACTGACCGGAGATTGCTATGATGAGCCGTGATGAAACTTGTACGTCCGGCCGACCGTAGCATGATGGCAGTCACTCTGAAACCGTGATTTCTTTGATTTTTTGACAATTATGCCAGTTTGGATAAATTTTTCATCGCTCCTGTTTTATTTTTGAACACAAAACTATTTATACTATACGAGTGTTGGCTGTGTTTGAGTTTTATTTCCATAGTTAGTTTAAGCTTCTGGCAATCATAAAGCGTGAAAACCTTGACAATTTCGGACAGTTATCTTCTTTTCTTTTCGCTGTTGTTTTCGTCCCTGCTCAAGTTTTAATTTCGTCAATAATAATAATAATAATAATAATAATATAGATCAATTTCTATAGCGCATTTCCATGTAAATGCTCTAATGCGCTTTACAACACTGTGCGGGGGACTTTTCCAGACTGCCGGCGGCAGTTTACAATTAATAAAGGAGAAATTTTTTACAGATGCCCCCTCCCCCCATTCCCAGTAAACAGGCCAGACCACATCACAGTAATCTCGTGATGTGAGTTCTTTAACGTCCCTTGCCGAAATTAACTAATTGATAGGTGCAGGAGACGGGACCTCCGGCTTTACGTCCTATCCGAGAAGACGAAGCAATGTGAGTGAAGCGTCTTGCTTAAGGACACAACGTCAAGCCCCAGTCAGGACTTGAACCCGGGCCATCTGACCTAGAGTCCAGCGCACTTGGGGGTCAAAAACGAAGAAGAAGACAAAAAACTAGTACAAATTGGTCGCGGGTCGATGACAGCCTCGTTCTCAAGTTCTCTCATCTTCCCGCCCCTTGGAGCGAGAAAGGGCGGGAAGATGAAAGAACGTTGTCTCGTGCATCTGTAATCCTATTAAAGCACGCTGTTTCAGTCAATAAGAAAGCCTCTCATCTAGAAACGAAATTGTGTCGCGTCTGGAAACAGGATACGCAAATAACTAACCGTGCCACAGTGTAAACGTCATTCCAAACCCCGAATAAGTCGGTTTATTTATACTTGAGCAAACCAGTAGCTCGGCAAATAACAATGTGTAAATCGTTCTCCCACAGTGTGATCGTGATTGTGTTCATTTGGAGCAATGTTGCATTTTTGTGCTTGCAGTGCCGAAGCCCTTTTGGAACTCCTGATGAATCGAAATTAGCAAGGCAGAAGGAACTCTGCTTGAAGAGATGTGGCCTTAGATTCAAACTGATGACTCGGAGTCAACATCAAGTGTTGAGGTGATTTATAAAGTTTTACAAATATAGTGATGTATACTTCAGTTCAAAGACAAATTAAAATGTAAGGAATATAGATGAGACTAGAACTTTGACTTGTAAACACTACTGATATTCAATTATTGATATTCATCTCCAATTCCGTGGTCTTCATAACGATGCCGTGATTCTCATGGGATATTTTTGTAGTGGTCTTTTAAAACTTACTGGAGAAAAAAGGCTGATAGTTTCTAAAGAAACTGTTTGGGGCTGGGTCGGTGGGGGTAACGAAATAATTTGAATATATCAACAAAGTTGAAATGGTAAACTGGCCACCGTTACGGTTATAAAAGCTGACGTTTCGAGCGGGGGGGGAGTAGCCCTTCGTCGGAGCGAATAGGGGAATTGGGGGTTGTGTGTGCTTTTAAAGGCAGAAAATGGCGCTACGTTATTGGTGGGAGCATGGCAACGAGAAAAACATGAATAAATTAGTGGAACAAACGCTTTTCATTAATTGCCGGTTTAACAGGTTTTAAGACTGCCGGTTTGAAAGATGATCTTTCAAACCGGCAGTCTAAATCCCGCAGGGATCAACGAACGCTTTTCATTCCACTAATTTATTCGTGTTTTTCTCGTTGCCATGTTCCCACCAATAACGTAGTTCCATTTTCTGCCTTTAAAAGTACACACAACCCACAATTCGTCTATTCGCTCCGACGAAGGGCTAACGCTCGAAACGTCAGCTTTTGTAATCGTTACGGTGGCCAATTTACCATTTCAACTTTGTTGATACATCCAAATGAGACAAATCACACGCGAAAAACGAAAAAGGAAAGGTTCATAAATTAGTAAATACAGAATAATGGAAAAGCTTGTTTTATATATAAAGGAGACAAAGTTTTCTTTTGTCTCATGTTTGTTGTATCCCGTCAACGTTTCCGCGCATTTTTGCTCAGATTTCATGTATGGTTAGAGTCCACAGTGAAAAAGAAACTGGAGGAGTCTTCCCTGAGTCGAGGCAATATGTTGGATACGGAGTTGAGGGGCCTATTTTATACTCTTTGAGGCACTTAATGAAAGAAAAAGTGAATAATTTATTTTACCGCTTTACCAAAGATAAGGTGTTTTTTACGTAGGCGTTATCATCTATAAACAGTATTGATAACAATATACACAAACAGGTGGAAAAGATATGAACTCTAAAAGGTTTGCTGTCATCATCTGGACTCATGAGTGCCAACTTTATCGCGATACTAACTCACCTCCTTCACTTTCTAAATGAACTCCAAAAATAACCTAGTTTTTTCGAGAAGTTAGGATTGCGATAAAAATGACTGTTTTCATTTTTTATGAGACCACTCTATAAACACTGAGATACCGTTCGCATGACATCAAACCCACTCGGCGGTTTCGTTTTATCTTGCAAAGCCGCATGAATCGAAATTAGCTTCTGGATGGATGTTCCGTAACCATTTTTAGACTACCTTTAAAATTTTAATTGGTCATCTATATCTCAACTCGTGTTCCGAAATATAACGCATCAGTACGCGTTTGTAAGGCTGAATTAAAAACCATACATTGCAGGAAGAACTAAATGAAAATAATTTGAAGCTTTGTTTTCATTTAAAAAATATTTTAGTTCATGAGAGTTTGAAGTTTATTAAAATTGTCATCAAGACAAATGATTAATTGTGGCCCTAAACATTTAATGAATCTTCGTGAGATGATTTCAAGCTTAGCTGATGACTGAAGGGGAAAAAATTCTAAAAAGCACCTGATGTGTGAGGGACTACAACCTTGGCGTGGCAATTTGAAGCCAATATCGCCAACTCCTAATGCTAATCTACGTCAGTACAAATAGCGTTTTATTTTGATCGAGCCTTAAATTGGACGTGATGTGTCATGATTGTTTTATCCTTTTGTCGTCCGCGTTCGGTCTCAAATATGACTTTCCATCCTCGTGGTTTGTCCTGTTAACTTAATTTTTTTAATCATTCGGGAAGTCTAATGTCTGTCCGAAGAGAAATTTCAAACACTATTGATCGAAAAGACGCTTTCCACCGTGACTTTTCACTTCGTGACTAAAGTCCGACCAAAAAGTGTCCTTTGTTCAAATGAGCTGTCGCTTAAAAGGCCTTGAAAAGAAATCCTCAGTATTTCGTTTGCATCACTTTTGTACTATACGATTGGGGCCTTTACACCCATTAAAACGTTCAGTTATAAAATGCAACTTGCTGAAAAGCTAAGTTGCTATCTTTTAGAGTTATAACTGTTAATTATGATCCATAGCAGATCGGAAATTACCCAGAATTTAATTCTCCTTACTCTTAACACAAGGCGACTGCAAAAAAATTATGTGGATCTACTTTCCACGCCAAATTGTAAGGGTGGGATAAGTTAGTAACGTTTTTCAGGAGCCCACCAAAGTTGGAATTTTTCTATCATTGTTGTTTATCTTTTTATTGATTTAATTCATGTCTTGAAGAAGACAAAGCGAGTGGCCCTATTATTTTCGAAAAGGAAATAGTTCGATTATGCACGAAAAACACGTTAAGTGAACATCCGAAAGTGCCACATTGAATGTGTAAACTACCCGTTAAATTCATCACTTGGACTGGTAAAAAGTCAAGCGGGACTTTTTCATTCGAAAATGATTCAGTCGAGTTCACATAACACATAAATTACGAAATATGATGAAGGAAACTAAAAGAGTGTAAAACAGCTTCTCCTGCGTGTCTTCCTGCGTCAGTTACACCGCAGAAGAAAGTCTGTGGGTGATTGTAATTTTTGACTTTGGAAAAAAATAAAAATTCATTGTGTATTCTTCTTAAATTCATCGTGTATTCTTCTTAAATTCATCCGCCTTTCGCGCCTCGAGAATTAGAATAAGGGAAGACTTACAATACTGTGCCGACGTCCATAAATTTGTCACTTGTAATAAAGGCTGCCTCATCTTTTATGCATTGTTATATAATGATATGATAAAGAGTGGTTTATTGACCAAGAAAAATTGTCGCCTGAATTACTGAAAAGTCAGTGGCTAGTTAGAAAGTAAGAGAAGTTATTCTCGCGGCTAAAAATTACACTTTAAAGAAATTGAAATCGATAGGACAAGTTTAGTAAGGTACACTACTGAATATTTGTACATAATCGATCTCGGGATCAAAAAAATAAATGATAACGATAACCAGAGGCGGTTTATATCTAAAAGGAGACCTTCCCATCTGCATGTAGATCAACTTAAACCTGTTCTTGACAAGGGGGACCACCTGTGCGATGAGCTTTTATTTTTGGATTATACAACGCACTAGATACACAATGTATACCGACGGTTTAAGAGATGATCATATCTTTTTTAATGTTAAAGTATACCTTAGGAACGAAATCAGACACAATTTCTTCTCATTTACCCAGTACGTTGCTATCTAAAATTATAACACCGCAACTAGAGATTCAATAATATTGCATGGTTTAACTTTTTTCGATGTCTTTACAATGATACGTATTGTTAATACGGCTGATGCCTGTTCTACACTTATGAGTATCCAGCCTTCTCGGCTTTAGAAGAGTAAACTACGAGTTTCCCGAAGGAGTACCTTTACTTTCGTTACCCTCGCTTTCCACCCTCTGACGCATGAGAGATTATGCAGCAACTGAATTTGTAGAGATATTTTTGGTGCTTGCGGAGTTATTCAAATGGGGGAAGGTAGATGGATCGTCATCACCCTATAATTGAAATGTTAATAGGCTGACACCCGTTTATTTTTGTTTTCTTGTAACCTACGAATTATGACTTAAAATTGTCAGGTAAAGGAGACTTAAAGTACAAATAAACACTAAAACCTGAAAGTCATGCGACCAGCCAGCAACCACCAGCTACTATCTAACCATATATTAAAAACATCGTTTGTGTTTTTCGTCCTTTGGAAGGTTTCCATCAACATACATCAATTTACAACGCTTTGGAGAGTCTCTCCCTCTTCCCGACTTTTCAAGGAAGTTCGAAGGGACCTGACACAGTGAACGTTCTTTCACCTAAGGTTTTTTTTTCGTTATGCTTGTAAAGATCGTCTCTAACCCGTTCTTTAAGATATTTATTGAAATAAAATAAAAGCGAGAGAGGAAGGAAAAATTATAAGGTTTGCAAAGTTCGGTTTGCCTTAAATTCTCGGAAAAATCGCCTTGAAATGATAGATGCTAGAATACCAAGGCTGTCGGCTTACTCATTCACGGCGTTAGAATTATTAACACCGCCTCTTCTATTGTGCACATATATATTGTGTCTGTCTAAATGGGTTTTTTCGGGTGGGGGTGGTGGGTGGGAAAAACTTGGAAAAACACACTCAACCAGCTTCTAGCCACGCCGGCTGTAAACCAAAAAAAAAAAAAAAAAAATTCATGATTCATTACGTTTAAAGAAAAAAATAGCAATAATAATAGCAACACTGTTAATAAAAGTGATAATGCTAAAATAGTATCAATAATCACAATAACAATATAATAATGTAATAATAATGATAATAACAATGATATAATAATGAATTATAGTGATGATAGGAACCAAAATAATCTTTATTCACCATAATCGCAAAAATGTTTTCAAAAATCATGATAAAATGCTTAAAAATCGAAGAATTAATTAAAATTTCTAATAAAAATCTAACCTAATCTATCATCTAGTGATGATAATGATAGCAATTAGGCTAATCTTTATTATGATTGTAGGCCATTCACGAGCGCTCTTATGGACTACCAAGCAAGGAAAAAAGTGCATTGTAAAGAAGCGTACTATGAAAATGTGGCTGTACTTATCGCCTCGGTGATGGCTTTTACGGTTAACGGTAAAAATCTTGGCCAATTTACGGCTAACTGCTGATATCGCTGTATTGCTGTCACCGGAAACATTTTTACGTTTAATTCTATTTGTTTTCAGACTAACCGGTTAATTCGTCAATTTTTTCGACTAACGGTTCATTCCATAGATACCCTCTAAATTTTGGACAGCCAGTGAAGAAAAAGCAGACGAATCATCCAGGTTTGACTTGTGAAGCAGCCTCTCTCAGCGCATGGAGAGCATCCCTCAGAATTTGAACATTTAAAACACTTTTACAATGATTTAGCTTTTTCTTTGAATAATAATTGACTAATGTTTGAAAGCCTTTATCGCTTTTACTTAGCTCTTCGAGAACGCTCGATTTTTTAAACTTGCTCCTAGAGCGCGGGTTGCCCTTGATAAAAAATCAAAGGTCTTCAAATCGCGGTAACTGATCTGATCTCTTCTTATAATCTTTAAGTTTTTCTGGCAAAACAAGTTTTTTCATTAACATTTCAGTTGATCTGATGGGAATTTACTTTATTCCAAAAAGAGCAGAACAAATAGTAGCGTATCTCAAATAGAATGATTTACAAAAATATTACGATAAATAATAAACAATTCGTTGAATTCATTTTCGAAATAGTAATAATAATTATAAACTTTATTAATGTGTCAAATCAGTAGCAGTTTCCCACTAAATAAGGAAACCTAAACTAAACTAATCTACTATATATAAAACGCATAAAATATGCAATCCTTCCACGTATAGTTGACCCTACATATATGTACTACCCTACCCTGTGTAATCAAAATTACCTAAAAGATTAGAAATACAATGCTGATAATATGAAATATTAAGATTTACATAAAATACAGTTCTTGCAATTGTCCGAGGAGATTAAACTTTATATATCTAATGTATGTAAAGCACTTTTAAACTCTTGTACAGTTCTTGTTTTTCCATCTAACTTAGACCAGATTACTGGACCTAAGTACCTAAGAGAGTGCTTACCATAACGTGTTGTGCTTACTCTGGGAATAATGAAATCACTGTTTCTTAAATTATATCTATTATTATTAATGTCAAACAGAATCTTAATATTATTTGGGTACAGATCGTTTTTAACTTTATACATTAACACTGCTATATCTTGTAATCTTCTAATATATAAGGTTGTTAATTTAGCCCTTTTAAGTAGATCGATATATGATGATATGCTATCACAGTAAACAGCCCTAAGGCCCCGTTCCTGTACCCTCTCTAATTTTCTAGAATCGAAAAAGTTCGTTTTGTTGACATCCTGTTTGCTAAGGGCACTCAGCACTTGTTTCATATCACTACCAATTGACGTCTGAACGATAGAGGCCACTTCTTCACGGTTTACTCACCCTGCAGTTTACTCACAGAAGTTCATTGCTTATAATCAGCATCGATAACCTCCATCCTTACTCAGCCTTGTTGCGTGTTTCTTAGTATTTTCATCTTAACTATTTTTCCTAAATTCTAATGTTTATAGTTTCCTCCAATCCTAATATTGACTTCTTGAGTGATGTGCTATCACCCGTGTCATCCTCTGACGCAACGAATCATTCGCGTGCGAAACTTGCACGTAAATGCATTTCGTGCTCGAGCGACTGAACTGATAATAACCTACCACAACACACTGTGAACGTCATTCAAGCGCTCCGAGGGGATTGTTCATTTACACTAAAGCAAACAGGAAGCTCCACGCTTAGCAATGCGGGAATCGTTCTTCAACAGTATTCTCACTGTGTTCATTTGGAGCGAGGTTTCAACCCTGTACGTGCGTTGCCGAAACTTTTCTGGAATTCCTGATGAATCCAAGTTAGCTGGGCAGGTGGAACTCTGTTTAAGGAGATGTAACCTCAGCTCGCAAGAAAACGACACGGAAATATCAAGTGAAGAGGTAATCTAACAATTCCTTCATTTATATTTACAGCGGTGTTTATTTCAGTGTAATGAAAACTATTTTAAAAGGATGTAAACAAAAGCTCCGTGTATAAGATGATAGCTTTAATTCCTAAACAATATAGTTCAATAACGAATGATATATTTTTCAATTCCAATTCCATTTTTTTCTTCCTTAAGAGACTGTCATTCTCATCCTTCGACTGTCCTTTTCATTATCTTTCTATGCTCAAAGCATCTCGATGTAATAACCTCATTCGAGATAAACAAGTCCGATCATCGTTACAAACTTACCTCCTATGCTTTAAAAAAAAAATCAGCCTGACTATGAGCACCTCCTTCGTACCGAAATAAACAAAGTGTTACCTTTCAAGATTTTTCCCTGACGAGACGAAATTTGAAAAAGAACCAGCAGCGCTGTATTATTTAGGTGGCGGGAAGGATTGCCCAACATTGACCTAGATTGGCACTACTTCTGATACGAAAATATCGTATATTTTGAAAGAAAAAATGTTGAGGATGTCGGAAATAGAGTCAACCTAATTTACGGGCGCATATCAAAAGACCCTGAGGGTACATTACGCAGGAAAATTTTGCTTTAAAAAAAATGGATGAATGGTCGGGTCCAGAACGATCTTAAATACAAATTATTCAACTTAATCATTCAGTCAGAAAACTATTTTACCAACTTCAATGCAATATTTCTTGTTAGTTTGTTTTATTGTTATAGTTATAACCAAAAAATAAAAACCAGAGACCTAGGGAGCTAAAAGTGCTTTTTTGATCGTGATTTTTGACTGCTATTGCACAAGAAAGCATCATAATAAATCATGCCATCCCATGCCATCACATACACATACAGCACCTATACTACCTACTGTTTGGAGAAAAATCTATTTAGGATGCGAACATGCTCAGTCTCCAGTCCATAATTTTGTTGTTTCGGTCGAGGGCAATTCACTGTATGTCTTTAAAATATATATATATATATATATATATATATATATATATGCATGCTATACAGATTGATGTCAACTTCTTACGAAGGAACAATATCTCATATCCTGTTTTTCCTTTCTATAGTCACATGGACGTCATCGGTGTTCTTACGAAATCTGTCGAGTTTTTGTCTGGAGGGGTGAGTAAAATTTTTACAGAAAGGAAGTGAAATGTTATTTTGTCTTGTATTGATAAAGAGAACATTAAAACTATGGGTATAAGACAAAGAGGTTATCAAAATTTTGTCTTCGTTTGTTGTTAGGATCATCTGCGAATGACGAAACGGACGAGTAACAGATATAGTCAGAAGAGACGCCCAAAGAGTTTGATATTATTATTATTATTTAACCTCACACGTGGGATATCTAACTAAATAAGAGTCATCAAGAGGAATTCATTGATGCGGTTTACTCACTAAAACGTGAAATCTATCCACAGCCTCCCACTCTCCTCTAACTGATCCCTACCTTGCACTGTAATTCCAGGTTTTCTTCGTTCCCGTTTGAATAAGCTTAAACAAACGCACGACTTGCAGGCGAAGCTATCCTTCAGGAGGCAAAAACGAGGTAGCAAATAACATTTTCGTGTCCATAGTGTCGTTTAATAGTGAGCTGATTTACTTATGGCTAAGCATTAGACTTGTATTACAGCTGGTCAAATTGAGCACAGTTGATAAATTGGGACAAATAACAAATTTTTGTCTTTAATCATAACTTTTACAATTTCCTTAAATCTGATTGTTGCATAAGCTGCTTTATTTATCACTAACTATTCTGTAGAGTTGTAAAAGGACACCTGTAATCGGACAGTTAAAACAGCCAATCATACAAGTCCATCAAGAAGATTTTTATTTTAGACTTTGGGGCAGTTGAAAATTGTATCAGTTGGTGCATAAATTTTAACACGCTCATGGGAAGGCCATATGCGATGATGGTGCTTGTTTCAGTAAAGTTTAACGAAGAGAGCGAAACAGTTTTATTTGACTGTATCGGTATTGAACGAAATTCACCGTACAGATGAATTACGTCTCGAGCTCATTGATGGACGGTCAATAGGTTCGATCGCCTTGTGTATCTTATTAAGTCCTTCTTTTGGTTACAATAAGACTCGCAGGACCGACTTTCCATGCGGGGAACGGTCGGAAAGCTCGCAAGTAGTATTGGGCGTGAAAAAGAGATTACTAGTATCGCTACTAATATAAGGCCCAGAGTATTGACTATTTGCGGTTTTCGTCATCAGTTAAGTATTTAAACAGAAGCACTGCAATATCAATGGCTCTAACCAGAAATATGTTCATTTTGACTCTCCTGCTCCTTATGGTTGAAGAGCTTTTTTGGTGCAGGTTTACGTCTTGCATTATTCCATCGTTGACAAGCAAAATGTCATTTGAAAGTGAATTTCAAGTGCTCCTCAGACAATAGCCAAATCTGTATCCTTATCATGTTTTGCTCTTTTTTCGTACAGAGAGCTCGTCGAGCCAGCCAAAAGATAGCTCTAATGACAGAACAAACGGTAAAATGAATATGGAAATATGCCTTACTTTTTTCAGTGTTAAGTATCTGTCCACTTTGATTACATTTGGATTATTTGACGTTTTTTTCAACCTCTTTGAAACCCCTTTTTCTTTTTGTCTCTACGCGTTTGCCTTTTAGTTTACCCTTTTTTCATGGCTCATCATGGTTTCCTAGCTTTGTCTCAGCTGCTTTTGTCCTGTTATATTCGTTCGTTTTTTAAAATATGTTTTTTTGCTTTTGAAACTTTTCGAAGTGCATTGATTAGTAATTGAATGAAAAAAGAAATCTATTTGTAGCGCTTACACTGTAAGCGCTAAAGGTAGATTTCTTATTTCATTTCATAATCTGCTGACCCGGCGCCATAGTACTGAGCAGAGCTCGCTATAACAAACCGTTATCATTCTTTGTATTTGATTTCTCAAATTAAGGTCATTCGACTTTGAAAGTCATATCGATACCATAACCGATTCGTATCATATTCTAATTAAGATAGCAAAAATATAACTGACGTGAAGACCGTTTCTCGAAGGTTCCGCTAACATAATGGACCTGTAAAGCTGGTCTGTTTACTTCATAATGGGTGTTACAAAAGTTATGAAAATTCTACAAAAAAATATAAACTAGAGAAGCAAAAAGGACAGGCGAATGTGCTAAAAACTCTTCTACAATCTTAAAAAGTATATTTTATTTCATTTTTCCCTGATGATAATTGGTATTGTTACTTTTCAAACAAAGATTGCTCATTGGGTTATACAACGAATTCCACTTTGATAAAGGCTGACACGAGGTTGAGATTCCGGGAACTTAACAACACAGGAACATACACGCTGAAAGTGACGTGGATACCTCTGCAAGGTCTGTAGAGTAATGACAGCAATAATATAATGAAATAATATGATGATGTCTCGTGTCAATCATGAAAAATGGTCGCTGCCCGTACAAGACATGTTCATTGCCAATTCTGCTTAGCTCTTCAAATCTCTTGGAAGACCAGTAAGTAATCCATTTGTATTTGTATAATTTGTAAAGGTTGCGTTGTATGTGCGGAAAGCTAAGCATGGGATCTTTATTACAGATGACAGTCTCATCTGGGATGGATACACAGTCATATATTTTTTACAGAAAGATTACAAATGTGTGAACTTGGATAAGGTAAGAATTGCTAACCACTCGGAATTGAAATCATATTCACTATTACCTGAGTTGTAATAAAATAAAACTTTTACTCAAGATGAAGAATAGTTTAAAAATTCTTAGATGTTCCTCACTTAAAGTTTACCTTTCTATGATTGTACTTTCTATCGTCTTCGGTACCTTGTTTTCCCTCAATCCTTAGCCCTTGAACTAGGGGGGCCGTTTTTGTTTATGTGTGTTCACCTGCCGACTTTTCTTCGATATGCGTTTAGTTTTTTACCCACAATAATGGGAGGGCCCCTCCCCTATATCCGCCACTGATTATCTATATGGATATTTTATTAGCAAGGCACATTGAGGTTATTCATATGCAAACTATGACTTCCTTTTCAGAACGTCACGAGTTTTATGCTTAAGAGTAATTTGAGAAGAGGTGATAAATTTCTATTCTCTGTAAGTGTTTCCACTTTTATTTACTTAAGAAAACAACAATCGGTAAGGGGTAAATACTCTTCGAAACTTTGAAACAGCATTACAGTCGGCTTAAGTTCGATACCAGAAAACTTTCAAAATTAGGAGCACGGCAGGAATTTGAAGAGCCCTTTGAAGGAGGAAAGGAAATGCGTGTTGAGGCACTTTGCACAGTTTTGTCTGGTTTTCGCGTCTTTAAGCATATCAAACATAAGGTTTGTTTGGAGTATGACATTGGGGCTTACGAGGGAGTATTTACGGATAAAAGCTTTGTTCCAAGGCATTATGCTCTTTAAAAAAAAGAAAAAAAAACAAATAAACCTAGCGATTTAAAAATCGAATCTAAGCCGAATATCTCAGTTTGAAATTTAAGATCATTAGGTATGGCAATTTAATTTAAACAGAAAGTTTTGAAGAGGTACAGCGTTCACTGAATCCACCAAAACACAAGACCCCATACGATTCTTGAAACAGTGACGCAATAATGATAATCAAATGAATACTCTCGTATTTTAATTTTTAAGCTGCGACGAGTGAGAGTGAAAACCTCATCTAGTATTTGGTGAATACATATAAAAATTTCTGTAATTTTACATTTGATTATTTCGTGCAGTGTCACAATATTGGGTCTGAAGTTTAATTCTTGTATGTTTTGGTAGTAATTTTAACAAATATCCTAACGAGTAAATGATATGAGGCAATTTAAGCAAACATGCTGTCTAAACGATGGGTGAGTGAGAATCATAGGCGTACGGGCCGGGGGAGGGGGCGGGGGGGGCTGTAGCCCCCCCAAATTTTGGGCAACTCAGATTTTTTGGGCAGTACGAGAAATTTGGGCAAAGCTAGTTTTTAAAGAAGCTTACACGTGTCCGTGCATTTTTTTTCCAGAAGATATTTTCTGTTTCAAACTGAAGTCAGCGTTGTAAATAGGCTCGATCTCCACCGTCTCCCAGGTCCGGTCTTTGATCTTCCACTTCGGAAGGATGAGTGCGGGCTCATTTTCCCGAACAGTGACTGGTAATCGAGCCTACGTTGTAAAGCCAGTTAAATTCACACGAGATATGGTTGCCTAGCACGTGATCACTTTCTGATTATTTTTTAAGGAGATCATATGTTGATATTTAACAACTATTCACCGAAGTGGAGCTGGTTAGTGGTGGATATTTACCGAGCCGCGAAGCAGCGAGGTAAATATCCACCGCTAACCACCGACACTGAGGTGAATAGTTGTTTTAGTATCTACTAAAACAGTGAGATAATATACACCACCAAAAATTGATTTTAATTCATACGATTCCAACATTTCAAAATTTTCCCGCGCGTAACGATGCAACGCGGCTCGGATCGCGGTAAGTGATTTTTTGTTGTAAAAACTGCCGTCTTGTTTTTTCGCTAACAGATAAAATTTCTGAAGACATTTCGTTTAGCTCTGGTGGCGACATTTCTTCAAATGGTGTTGCAAACTCTTTCTGTATTTGGAACCATTCTGTAAAAAATACCATTCAACTTTGATTTTCAGGTAAACAAGTGAGGCTACGCAAGATATTTTGCATTTGTAAACAAAACCTTTTCCACTGGTTTTTATCGATAAACTCCCGGTTACCATTACCTTTAAAAACAGCCAAACCAAATTTAGTCGCTTTCTCTGTGTACTCAGGGACTGCTTCGTTGTTATTTGAGTGATTTATTCGCTTGTCACGGATGCAAACCGGCACGCCACTTTTTCCCGAGTTGCTCGGAGGTAAATAGCAAAGGATATTCGGAGTTTGACTAGCCAATCAGAGCGCGCCTTCAACGCTACCCACTATTTTAGTACATAGTAAATATACATATTTGTAATTTTGTTGTTGGGCACTGTGCTGCATTGCACTAGTTAGTGTGGGGAATTTCCAGTCGTGAATTAATTAAAGACAATTTCGGCATAACTTTCTAGAATCATATTGTAGATTATCTACTGGAGACTCTAAGAAGATCTGAGTCACGTGCTCGGCAACCTCCGTCTCGTGTGAATTTAACTGGCTTTACTACGTCCTTTTTGGCGTTAAGCTAGCGAAATTCACGCCCGTAGCTTTTTAAAAAATTTACGCTACAGTGGAAACAAATACGAACCTTATGTAAGTTTTTTTTTGTGTAAAACTCGCCTTATGCCATATTAGACATGTCAAATCCAGCCCCACAAAAACGTAAGCGGGCCTATCGCCATCGCGTTACCTGTTCCGAATGTGAAAAAGACATGAGTACAAAGACACTCATGCAAGAACCAAGCGTATAGGCAAGAGAGTTAAATTTACTGTTTCTCGTGCGCCAAATCAGTCACAACTGGGTTTCACCGACGGCGATGAATCAATAAATATCCTTAAATGCAGTAAAATCGACGCCGACGACGTTGGCGCAGATCTTCCGAATGACAACAGTACACACTTATGGATGTCGGTGTAACAGAAAGACTTGGATCGTGCCATTGATATATTTGGCTGTCGAAATGGCGGAGACAGCTATTTCTTTTAACTTGTTTTATATGTACGCCTATGTTAGTGTATCAAATGACGACTGTTTCGTAAAACTTTGGGCAACTTGCGAGAAATTTTAGGGCAAATGGTTCACCGCCCCCCCCCCCCCCCCCGCCCCCTGGCAAAAAAAATTGCCCGTACGCCTATGGTGAGAATACTGAAAAAAAAAAATGCCATTGGTGGAAAAATCTTGGCCGAGGGAAGTTCCCAATGAAGAGAAATAGACTCCAACTTGAGTCGATTCTGCATCTTCTCCTTGCATCCCAAAATATTTTGTAACATATTTCCAAATTTACTCATGCGAAGTCCAATACGTTTATTGTTGGTTCGTTTATTGTTGAGCTAAACCAAAGGGTTACTCCGGTACGTTCCTGGGATCGCAGAAAAATATTTACTGTAAAATTTTTTATTTTTTAGGTTTTCGCACGGCCATTCCCTACGCAGGACCCTGGGGATTTGGAAACACGTTAGTTACCTCTTTAATAATAATAATAATAATAATAATAATAATAATAATAATAATAATAATAATAATAAATTTCTAGAGCGCCCTTTCCCATGGGTCCAAAGGCGCTATTTGCAAAGTCACAGTTCAAAAATAGTTGAAAAAAAATTAAAATTAGTTAGTTAAGATTATAAAACATCAAGATCACTTCATGAATTTAAAAAGCACGTGTAAAAAGAGCAATTTTAAGCCATCTTTTAAAAATTTCAAGTGATTCAGTACCCCTAACATGCTGAGGAAGACTGTTCCAGAGAAGCGGTGCGACAACAGAAAAAGCACGACGGCCATAACTATCTGTGTGGAAGATAGGGACGACAAGTAGATTCTTCGTTGCAGACCTAAGGTTGCGTAGTTGTTGATAGTTTTTGAGAAGGTCTTTAATGTAAGACGGAGCGAGACCATGAAGAGCCTTGTAGGTAATTGTAAGTATTTTAAAATCAATTCTGAGATCAATCGGAAGCCAATGGAGTTTTTTGAGAACAGGTGTAATATGTCAAAACTTTGGTGAAACAGTAACAACACGAGCAGCTGCATTCTGAACACGCTGAAGCTGTTTAATCAGATACTTAGGTAAACCATATAATAGCGAGTTGCAGTAATCAAGTTTTGATTTGACTAGAGCATGAACAAGATACTGAGCTGCATCAGCGGGGAGATATCTACGAGTGATACTAATTTTAAGTCAATAAACGAAAGCTAAGACGACCAAAAGTCGTTCGTAGTAGTTTAACAATGTTAGTATTACATACCAGGCGAAGGGCGGATATAAACGCAGGCCCACAATATTTGTTCTGTCTGTTATATCTAACTCTTTCATTTTATCTTATGTCATTTTTTGTTTTTCATGTAACACTTAGCTTTATTGTTGCAGGTTGTTACATCCCTTGTAAAGGTGAGTAGTTCCTCGGATAAAAAATTAAGAAAGTAATCTATAGACAAAAGTTTCCAAGTGCATATTGTATTGCGTCGATTAACTCGAAGCCCCTACCCCCTCCCAACCTGCTGGGAAACCTCCCCCGAGCATTTGAACCCTTAAACATTGTTTCCTTACTCGGAACTGGTCAGCTCAGACGACCACCACAAACGTATAATATTATCCAAACTTTAATGATTATTCGATCTAAGAGAAATACATTTGAAAAATTTAAGAAAACATGACTGGAAACTTACTTCTGTGGCGGGTCGTAAAAACAGGTTTCTCACTTCAGGTTAGCAGATTCGGGTAAGCGAACAGATACAAAAATCGACTTCTCTCTCTTACTGATTCTTCTAAAAAATTGGTTTCAATCACGACAAGCTAACATCATTGTGAGGAATTAATGTCAATGACGAGTTGTGTTAATTAAATTATATCTGTCATCATAGGCAACGCCTATTTACTAAACGAAACAAACATTGGTTCGTTTAAATTACCACTCCTTAGGGCCAAAATGAAAGGAGAATTCAAATGCCATATCCAAGTACTGGATTTGATGATAAATATTCTTGTAAAAGGCAACGTGGGCGACTGTGACTTTCTTGTACGCCTATTGGTCTCCGCTGTCTGCTCGCGAAAGCGGACTCTTTATCTATACCACTTTGATATCAAAAGATAAAATATGTGTATTTCGCTAGAAAGACTCGACAGTTTCGGTTTAAATTTCCCCCCCACTCAGGCTAGGTTCAAATTCTCGTAGGGCGCCCGAATTAATCGGTGCACAAACTCTACTTTTAAATGAAGGGGGCAAGTTTCTAAAGGAACTGTGGTGCTGCGTCGGTAGGGGTGATAAGGTAATTTGGTAATATCAACTAAGTTGAAATTGCAAATTGGCCACCGTAAATAGTTAAAAATCTGACGTTTTGAGCTTTAGCCTTTCGTCAGAGCGAATGAGGAAGGGCTAACGCTCGAAACGTCAGCTTTTTAACTCGTTACGGTGGCCAATTTACAATTTCAACTCAGTTGATATTACCAAATTACCTCTACTTATAAAGACATGCACAATAGTCTGTAACGTTAAATATAATTACGTCATACCTTATATATCAAGGAGAATAGCTCATTGTAACAAGGTAAACAACAGTATGGAATATTCTGGAGTTGCTAACCCGCTTACATTGCTACATTTTTAACCTTGGCCAGTTTCTTTGAAAGACAACATACCAGCCAGCTACTTCTGATCACCTTGAACACTTATATGATACAATAAACGCTTGAAAGAACTTACCAAACGTTAATTCAGCTCTCGGAAACGACTGAGATAACTATTCGCTGTAGAAGTAAAGTTCTGTTGTTTATTCTATAGATGTATTTCACCAACGAAGTGGATTTTACATAGAGTTTAGTCGCCAATTACAACTTTGTCAGCTCGTTAATTGAATGTTTTAATAATTAAGTAGAACGAATATTAATTGCATCTCATAAGAATAAAAAATCTATGTATTCTTAGAGAAAATAATATCAATAAACAAACCGTTGATTGTTAACGTTGTTTTTTTTTAACCAGCGGCAACTGGCCCTTCTTCGATATTTGATACAGGTTTGTTGAAACTTGATACCGCTCTGATAAAAAAGAGACAGTTTCTATGAAAGTTTCTCTTTGTATACATTTAAAACTGTATATATTGCACTTAACATTACCGTTTTTAAAACAAACGTTAACGGCAAACCCGAAGGAAGGAAATAAAAAAACTTATTGTCGGTGAACTCCAAACACATTTTAAATAGGAAAAGTGCTTGGTTATTGTTGTTGGTATTTTTGTTAGCAGCTTTTTTATCATAATTACCGTAAAAAATTTGATTGCCATTTCGTTTTAATCTTTTGCAAGAGAAGATCTCTTGTCATTGGCTATCTGGTTTTAAAGCAGGCGATTACTCACAGTTTTTAAAGACGCTGAAAATAGTTTATGGCGTGGTCACCTAATTGATCTATTTTACTGTTACACAGCTCCCGGCCGCTCACGACAGCTCACGAATTCAACAACTGCTACGATCTCAGGTCTGTCAATAAACTAATTAATTGTGTGATATTGCAGACGATATATTTCAGTTTTTTCTTTGTTTCAAGCCTAAAGAAAAAAAAGAGTTGATCTTCTAGTTCTATAGTCTGACTGATCTTCGCTGTTGAACTGATCGGTTTTTTAGCTTCAGGGTTTTGGGAAAGAAAACTGTTTCAGTCACTAAATAAATACACAGCTTCTGTGACGAATTCAACATCAGGTGAATATAGCTTGAAATTGCAATCGCGAAGAACTCGTGCATATTACTATGCATTGTACTCCCCCACCCCCTCCCTCCCTTCGCTGCTCCCTCTTCCCTTTTGCCGTGAACGTTGTTAATCATCCCTTAATTGTAAGGGCAGGGGTGCGGATGCATTTATGCGTCCTTAGGTCGTTAAGCTAAGATTGTCTTTTTTAGAGACTATTCAAGTATGTAGCAGTTTTACAATACGTCTTTTTAATTTGTATCCATATTTTTTTTTTTTGGTTATATAGCTACTTATACAAAGATCAATAAAACTTCGTCGTACCCTCCGACTTCAGGTTTGTCAGAAAATAGGTAACCCTATAATTGAAAACTTAATTATACTTTGCCACCGATAATTTTTCCCTCTGAATCGAAGCTAGAAGTAGGGCAGTTTCGTGGCTGATCGAGAGATTTCGATCTTGCTGAGTGACTCGGGCAATTTCTCCAGCTTCTGAAAACACGCGTGAAATCAATCCTTAATTTTATTGGACCCCAAGCGATTACCAGATATACTTACTTTGGTACAATGAATATATGAAGTTCATCATATATTTTGAACTGCGGTTATAGATACGTTTGATGGACGATCCTCGCTGTAGAGAGCGCTATTTATGCAATAACGAAAATCAGACCTGAAAAAAAATCTATAAAAACCTAATCTATAACCACAGTTCAAAATATATGAACTTCATATATTCATTGTATCTGATTTATCATCACGGGTTTATTACGAATCAACTTAACGGCCTGCTCCCAGTTGGCTTGTTAGCTCAATTGGTAGAGCGCTGCACTAGTATCGCAGAGGTCAGTGGTTCGAATCCCGTACAGGCCTGATTGTTTTCAGGTCTGATTTTCGCTATTGCATAAATAGCGCTCACTACGAGGATCGTGCATCATACGTATACTTATTTTGCTTTATTGCTTTCTGCAGAGATCAGTAATACTCCTTCGTCTCCTCAGACCTCAGGTTAGTCAAAAAATACTTAACACCATTCCTTAAAACTTATAACACTTTGTTGACTTTAATTTTCCTCTTTGAATCGAGCTAAAAATAAGGTAGGCCACGGCTGATCGAGGGATTTCGCTCTTACTGCGCAACTCGGGAAATTTCTGCAACTCCTGAAAACACGCGCAATATAAATCCTTGATTTTTATCGACCCGGCCCATGTGATAATCTGCACTAACTTTCCTTTTTTGCTCTACAGAGATCAATAATACTGCTTCGTCCCCTCTGACCTCAGGTCAGTCAGAAAATATTGAACATCATTCTTAATAAAAAACTTACTAACACATTGTCAATGATAACTCTTCTTTTTTAATCGAGCTAGAAGTAACAAGTAGATATGTTAGATATATAAACTGAAATATGCACGGATAATTTCCCGCAGACATTATCAGCCTACCGTTTGCTGCGTGAGATGTTTACTTTTCAGTGTTCTCTGGTACGACCTTATGCAAAGATTTCCCTTTTTCTGTAACAATCAGAAAACACTTTCACCTCTTTAATTAAATTCTAAACGAAGACTCATTGTAGTGGACGTAAGGTTTAAAAATTAGAGTATGTTACTTGGGGTACACCTTTGAATATTCCCTAGTTTTTCATTAGCTGGAGAACATTCGGTCACGTGATGCGTTTAGAATGATGGCGTGCCAGAAAAAATATTTGGTGGATTATAGTGATCCCCAATTTTACTCGGCCGTATCTAATTACCCACACTGTTTTCTTTTTTCCTTTATTGCTTAACACAGAGATGAATAAAGCTTCTCGGTCTCCTCAGACTTCAGGTTTGTCAGGAAATACTAGACACCATTCTTAAAAATCTAATAACGGTTTGTTAACACGTAATTATTGTAGTCTCTTGTTTAAGTGTAAGTGTTGATTAAAATTTAGTTTCATTAGTCGATATTCAATTTTGATTTTGACTGACACTATGCTTGGGTTTTCTGACGGCGTTTTGTCGCCGATCATGTTTTAAAACAGGTTCACTCTATTTATTCCAGAGGGGTTTTCTCTTCTTTAAAACGTGATTTACTGTAATTCTAAGAGACTGCGGTTAACTAAAGAACCAGCTTTGGAAAGATAAAGACTCGCATGCAATTGTTAGAACAGCAGTATAGTTTAACGGTTGGTACTTCTTTTTCTTCCGTGGTTGAAGACTTAATGTTTCCAAAATGAGAAAAAAGAAAAAACTGCTGTAGTAAACTATTTTGCTGTGGCAAGGATGCGTCCACTTATAAACTATTTCATAATCTCTTTCAGCAGATACGAATGAGACGATCCCCTATGTACTTGGGGCTGTTTCCATCTCGGTATTCGTTATCATTGTAACTGCTTTCATCGTTCTCTTGCGCTGCCGTCGACAAAAACCGCCAAAACCTTTCCCTTTAACAGGTATACTCAGATATCTTCATATTAACTAGGGCTCAGAAAACCACAGCCTAAATCTCGAAACGAAGATCTGTGTGGTACAGTTCTTTTCAGTTACCTTTAGTTAGTTGTAGTTATCAAAGTGAACTCTTCTTCCCTAATCATTGTCTATATGATGCTTTCTGTGAATTTTTTTAATTCGGTATTAAGTCGATACTTTTCGCGGAAAGTCCAGCAAAGGTTGTAACTAGGCCTGAAATCCCGATAAACGGGCGGCTAGCAATGTTTAGGTATGATTAGTTGTCAATATAATCAATAAACTTAAAGAAGTTTAATTGCGGGCTAACGTTCAAAGTTGAACCACCATTGAGATGGCGCTGCGTTCGACATGTACTATTCATATTCATTCGTTGTTTCAATATGTCTGTATTTTTGTCAGTTCTGCCATGTCTTACGTTCAGTTACTTTATGTTTCAGATATGCAGTTTGAATACGATGCATTTGTTATATACAGCTCCGAAGACTCAGATTGGGTGGTAAGAACTCTCATTCCAACTCTTGAGGAAAAGCACGGTTTGAAGTGCTGTGTTCATTACAGAGATTTTCTTCTTGGAGTTCCCTTTCGTCAAAATATGGCTGACAGCGTTTACAAGAGTAGGAAAACAATTGCTGTTGTGTCCACTCACTTTTTCAGTAGTAATTATTGTGGCACAGAACTGGATTACGCCCTTTATCGACTAATGGAAAAGAAAGATGACAGCCTCATCGTGATAAAACTTGATGATGTCGATAGTCGGAAACTACCCAGAGAACTTCAAAAAAGGAGTTACATAGACTATCTAAAATCCACTGATAAAGAAACGTGGGAGAAAAAGTTAGTAAAATGCTTGACGTCCACTAGATCTTTACCAGAACAAAACACAAACGACAGAAGTGATGCTTGGAATGCTGAGGAATTATGGCGAGAAGGACGATACTGTTCTGTGTAAAATCACTCGACCATACATCTCGAAGCACTGAACGAAAGCAACTTATAGACTTATCATTAAGCAATAGGCCTTAGGCTTGTTTACGTCGAAATACTTAGTTTCATACAAAGCCATACTTTCAAGATGACGACTGGTGGCTTATAATTGGATGCTATTTCTAAGACATTGTAATCAAAAGAATGCCCGCACGAAAACACCCAGGGAGCGGCAAAACTTCATGAAACATTTCAATGCAAAGGGGCTTGGGAGTGAGTTTTCAGTACATAATATCATCGTGCAAGAGATGTATTCAAAAGGATGAATTTTGGGTCGGCCATGGCCTCCTCGCCTCCACCCCTCCACCGACACACAACACTGGCACTTTATTTACATGGAAACCATTTCTGTTTAGTTTGTTAGGTTTTTATTAACATTTTAACAGTGGAAGAAAATGAATCACATGGCGGTGATAAGTTAAGAAATTGACTTGAATTGTTTTTAATTAACAATTTATACCAGTCAGCGAAAAAACGCCGTGAAATTTATGTTACCCTTTTGTTTTTAACTTCTCTACACTGATCACAAGCGTCGTGTCTACCCTTCAGAAAACTCTTGGAAATACACATGCATTTTCCCAGTTTGCATATTTTGTCTCTTGCTCCGTTGTCAGAAACATTTTGAATGACATTGTTCAGATATTGACAGTTTAATTGGCAGTCGTCTGGCTCTGAAGAATCGGTGTCATCGCCAACATCTCGCTTTGTGAACGTGTTGAGAGTATGATCTTCCTCTGCGTTGTGCCAAGCGAAAAGTTCAGCATCGGCCACATTATCCCTTTCGACCTGTGGCCTACTGTGTGAGGTTGAAGTCACGATCAGAAAGACAGTAATGGCTTTGAAAACAGCACCCTGCAAAAAACCGGTATAAAGCTGAAAAAAAAAAAAGAAAAGATCAGATAATGTAACTAGAGATAAAGAATGATTAAAGCTGGATAAAGATATTAATCGTAATGCTATTTGTATATTCTGTAATGCAAAGAAAGAATTCGTGTAAATTAAGCCGCAGTATTCGAAGGCAATGTTTCGGTATCAAACTGCGATCATCGTCAACGTTTATAATAAGATAGCCACGCTGATTCAAGAGAAATCCGCGCTATGATTGGCTATCCAGCGAATAGTTTTTTGTTTTGGAGACGCGGTTCCTGTTATCGTCTTTTTATTTCCACTTTCAAAGTAAAACGCCGAAAAAAGGCAGTGGATGCTTTCGCCGTTATCAAAGTAGGCCAAAACACTCGCATTTTCCTTGACGTCCACGATCTTGAATCACCCGTTGCAATACAATTTTGGTTTCGGAAGAAGCCAGTAAAACGGCACAAGCACACACAAAAAAACAGTTGGTTTAAGGTTAAGGTCTAAGCTCAAAGAATCCTTCTGTCTTGCCAAGGTGAGTATGCAAAACAAATTTTGAATAATTTTCAGATTGTTGACATCGAACTTTCTCCTCGGAAAATAACTTATAAATACCTCTCTAACGCTATCATGAAGCATTTCAGTCCCTTGACGACACAAGTCAGTGAAACTAGAACTCAGCTCTTACTTCCGTGACTGTTTACGCCAAATCAAAATTAGATCGCTCAGACAGTACCAGCTCACAGAAAGGAAATAGGGGTACGAAACACAATTGGCTATAAACAAGCAAAAGGGATACACAGACCTGGGTTCTAATTTAAACCTTGGAGGTGTCAACATTTGTCAACAATTTTTTTCGCTTTGAGCACACATGGAATAGGAAAGAAAATGCCTGCTCAGCTTATCTGAAGCTGTTATATTGCGCTAAATTCAAGAGCAAATTTATTTAAACAAGAAATTTCATCAAGTGGTGATATCACCGCCGCCTGGTGACATCTCGTCTACCTGAGCGAGATATCGTTATATTACAGCTCAACGAAATATCGATCGTTTCTGGTCAATATTTATCTTACGTCAAAGTAATAAACAATATCAAACTCTTTTTTTACTGACTTCGTCTCCTAAGTGAAGGAGAAAACCCAAATCGAAAAATGCATCGCTACATCAAATAATGATCGAGAAGGAATTTAAACAGATATGCTCAGAAATTCTTGCTCTCGAGTACTTTAAATGTAATGTAATTGTCAAAATAAACTAACCAATTAGATACGTATATTGCCCCATACACATTGCTGTTTTCTCACATGTTGTAGGACAATATAATATACTTGTTAGTGACATTAGGAAAGAAAACAATGTCAGTGTATGTCAATGGTAATATGGTAGTATTGTAAATATTATCAATACTGTGAGGGGAGAGACATGACATAGCCGATGCCGAGTATTGTAAGCCTGAAACTGCTTCAATCCTTGCTAGAAAGTGGAGTTTCGAGGTTTTAATATCATTTTATCCCAGAAAAGAAATAGAATTGATTGTCCCCACAAGGACAGTTTTAATGCTGTCTGGCTGTAGAAAAATCAAAGGCTCGAGACATAAAAATCTTCTAGGAAACCTCGCAAGAGTCGCCAGATTAATGAGAAAAATAAAATAGACTGAAACTACAGACTACCATCAATAAGGAAGGCCAACAAAGCTTAAAGCAAATGCGAGAGTTTTTATTGACAGACAGAAGTAAAAAAAAAAAACCCACGGGGCATCAAACATCCTAATACAATAGGGATTAGCCAGGTGAGGAATCGTAGTGAACTTCTCCACTGCGAAGATCGCACAGTGATCGATACAGTACATTCGTTATTGTCAACTAGTAACAGAAGGTCGACTGACCTCGCTGTAAACGGTAAGGAGTTGAGAGGAAACCGAACCTTATCGGTGCCACACCAATCGAATGTGGGAAGTATGTAAAGTTAGCATCGAGAAACGCCGTCAGCATTGGTGCAAAAATGAAAAAGAAAAGCGCAAAAACTAGAACTACCAGACCCTTTTTCTATTTGTGTCAGTCCTGCTCATTCGTAAACTTCTATAGTATTATGCTTCACGGAAATCTTATTTTAGAAAATTTGAATCTTTGCTTATCAAGTTACTTATTCTGAATATCATGGCTTGCCTCGCCACTGTTTCCTTATTGAAAGTGAGGCTTTTATTGAAATACAACTCATCATGTTTCGAAACCCGCTTAAATTAATTGTGCTGCCTTAAGTGTGATTAGCTCTCGACTTCGGATTCGTTTCATTTTAAGATGGATCGGAGACGACAGAAGCGATTTGTTTATAATCGTTAAGCAAGGGATCAGTTTGAAATATACCACTGAACGATATATCTAACACATGTATTACTTGCCGAACGAAAAACTATGTATCACTAGAGCGACATATCGCGATGACGCATCCCTCTGTCTATGATGAATCGCCATAGCGACATATTGTGGTGTTCGACGATTTATCGTTGTAGTGACATTTCACTGGAATGAGATATCGCGGAAAACCCCCGATATCTCATCGACTAACCTCTCATACGTGGCAACAAAATTCGCGATATATCGTTGATATATCGCGAGATCAAGGGGGATAAAAAAAAAGCGCCATACTCGACGATACTAAAAGAGTTGATATGGAAAAAATTCTAACAGTTTCCTTTTGCTTAAAGCCGGAAGCCATAGTAATGCGGATGTCAAGTAAGTAAGGAGAAAGCAATGTCCTCATAAGTTGATCTAAGACAACGTCGAATTAATAGAAAAAAATATCTGAAGAGGGAGGTTTCTCTCGAGAAATGTATAGTAATCGATTGTAACCACCTCTCAAGGTTAAGGACACGGACCAGACGGTTGAAAAATAATATTAAGTATCAGTTTATTTTGAATCATCGATAAATATCTGTTCGTACATTAACTATATAGAAGCAACAACCAAGAGTGGAATTGGTGACTAGACACTGGTGTTCTCTCTTACAGTTAATAAGGCGCTTTTCGGCAGAACATAAGCATTCGCGAAAAGTAACTTTCATCGCAACCTTAATGTGCTGCATGCAAATTTAACACGATAGCACTGAAGCTTCGCAGTTCTCTGTTGAGCTCAGTGCCTTAACAAATTTCAGTTTGACTTTTTTCCATTTCTTCCCGTTGTTGTTAAATTGCTGCGTTAGCAAAGTTTGTATTTATCTGCCTGACATTTTCGTGCAAAATTTGACTATTAGTCATTTGTTTCATGTATCTGAACATAGATTTCTAACCAGAAATTTCGGATATTTCTTTATCCATGGCAATAACGGAAATATTTGAAACGAAAAATTATCATTAAAACATAATATTAATTTGCCAGCAATTCATAAAGAGAGTAATGAAATGAATTTGACCGCACTTCAACACTTTCTTTAAATTTAAGTGCAAATACCTACTAAAGCGAAGACATAAGGATGAGCTAAGTTGACAGTTTGATCTACAATTAAATTTTTTTTTTCATCATTCAAACGGTTGGCAAATTTACCTGCCACTCAAACTGAAAATGAAAGTGCAATAGTTAAAGAATAATTACGAATAACTTGGGCTGCACTTCAGAAGTGAGACGAAAATCTGTTCTCTGAACCATTGGTTAGCTAAAGAATACGATTGAAAGCTTTAAGCGTAAAGGCGAATTTACCTACCTTCATTTTGATTTATCTTTACTGTGAGATAGACTTTCCCTTCGTCGTTGTCGACACTTGTTAGGCTGATGTACAAGACAGTCCGTGCTGTGAGTGGCCGTAAGTGCCCTGAAATACTTTTGTTTCGAAAGGGCGTGGTCGTTTTTTTCCGCAATACTAGCATTCTATTTACCTCCAAAATTAGGGCTCAAGTAAAATTAATTTCATAATTGTAGCTTTCCGGGAAACTCCGGTCTCAAAGGCAAACTCAGCATTAACTGAAAGTAGCTTCCTTCCTCAATTTTCAAGATTAGTTTAATTGATTCGCCGAACGTATTGGTTATAGTTATTCTCTTCACGGAGCTACCGAATCATTTTCAAGTATTTGTTTTGCATTGTAACGATGACAAATCTAATTCTACTTCAGTCTTAAGAAAAATGATTACAGTTTAAGCCGTATTGAATTGACTAGCAGTTTCACACATGGGCATATTACCCCTTTTGATAGACCTTATTTCGGCTATGCAAGTTGGTGTTTATTCTAGGCCACAGGGCAAAAAAGTAAAAACTTCGAAGCAAACGTAGGAAATAGCACTGCTTAGTCAGTATGGCTCAGAGAAATAAAAGGTGAAATATAAAACAACAACTAAATTAAGAGAACCGAATTGAATTATAATACAAATTCACATAAGGGTAAAAGAAGAGGCATTTTAGTCGCAAGACGAGACTGTATCAATTTCTGTACATTTAAGCTTCATGAAGTTAAGATTTTATTCAAGCGCAAATCTGGTGTCGAATAAAACAATACTTTCAGCTAACAGGGAAAGCCTGATGTTTACACGGGTAAAGTGTTTCAAGAACGCTGAGTCCTACTTTGATTGGAATTTACGAGGAAAAAGCGAAATGGAAGAATGAGAAGTTTTCTCCTTCTCTTTTAAGAAACATATATATGTACTATACTGCAACGAAGGCATTTTTCCAGCATCGTTTCAGCACATCAAGAAATCCGATATCGCTAATGAAACTTTCCTCAATCGTTTCGAAATCAACTCAGCACTATCAAAAGTTACATTTTCTAATTTATGCAAGCCACAGCCCAGAGTTCATACATGATTTAACGTTAATTCAGAAAAAATACAATTGTTTTTCATCCAGAGATGAGAAAATGGTCGTGCTGATTTGATGCTTATTTATGATCCGCGGGGAATTACCCGCCATGCTAAAGATCGTCTTCTTTTAAATTTTTTGTCTCAGTTTTCTCCGTTGTCATAATAACTGCTTCGGTAGACGTGACTCTCTTCAATATTGACATACGACGCGCGCATGGTGCTGACATTTTTTCTGTGTCAATTTTTCTGAAATATGTCTTTTTTTTGCAATCGAGATTTGTGAGACTGGTGTCTCACTTAGAATGCGACGCTCTTGTTCTCGGTATTTCTTTCTTTTGTTTTTTCGTGTTAGTGCCCTCTTAATATAGTAAGTCCACAAGTCCACGATCGAAAGACGTAATATACGGGTGTTTTTATTCCCTTTCTTTCGCAATGTTCCTTCGTGAAGGGTTTTGATTACGTAAATCGATGAAACAGCAAAACGGGGGCGTTTATGTAATGTCAATAAGTAACCCTTTCTTACAATATCAGCACATTGCTCAGCACATGGCTGATAAAATTAGACTGCCCTAGGCCTTGATATTGAGGTAATATCAAATCCTCTTCGAAGTACACAGCCGGGTAGACAATCGACAGATCTCCTTTGCGAATAAAAGACAATACATAATCATCCCGCAAGTACAATATTTGAGACATGTGAGCAGTAAAATCAGTAAAGAGTATCTCATTGGTCGACGAATTTTATTATGCGAGAGTCCGACAGGGTAATATAGTTCTCAAAATTGCCAAACGGTCAAAAAAAGGTAGAAATTCTCCCTTCAAAATACAGAGATATATTCTAAGGTTCATTGATTGCACTTAGGCATTTAAGATAGAACCTCTCAAAGAAAGCGGAATGTAAGAAAAAGATATGAGAATTATAATAAATTTATACTGGTAACAATGAGTTTGGCCTAATATAAGAACTCCAGATATAAAAGGGAGTATGATATGGTGTTGTTCTATCATCCAGTTTGTTCACTATTTACTGAAAAAAACTTCTAAGTGTTAAAAGATATGTACTGAATCACAATGGTGGTAAACTATAACACAAGCAGAGAAGATATAACCAGGAGGACTAAGTACTTCCGACAGTAAATAGCGGAAAAGGAATATAAGTAGACTGTAAATGGCTGGCAAAAGAGAAAACTAGCCAAAAGGGTTGTCGGATTGGGGCTATTAAACAGTCTTGTTGGGGCTACTGAGAACTGAAAAAAGACTGAAATCGCTCAAGAAAGGTTAAAAAAGAAACAAGTTTTGCTCTTAAACCTAAGAAATTTAGATAAAATTTGCAGCTCAGGCATAACTCGTTTTATATCTTGAAAACTCGAACACTTTGGGGGAGCGTAACGCTGCTTGTACCACAACCAAAAAAAAAAAAAAAAAATTGCTTGCCTCCAATTTTTAGAATTTCTTTCCAACTTACTTTCATTGTTTTAATGACTGCCAATTGACCACTTTCATAAATGGCTGCCGGATTAATATCTTTTGTTTAAATTTAAATTAGCCTTTCTGGTCTCGCTTGAGATAATGTATTCTTTTGAATTTGTACTGGAGAACGAGGCCAGAAAGGCTAATTTAAATTTAAACAAAAGAATATTAATCCAGCAGCCATTTATGAAAGTGGTCTATAACAGGTAGGTACTTGGTGAAATCCTTAATGTATGTATCAATACTTAAGAACGTGGGAATACATGGTCATTTGCATACATTAACACACGGTGCTTAATGGCGTTACCATTCAGGTAACGCAGTTAAGCACTGGTAACTTCCGATCGAAAGATACAGACTTGCAGTTGATTACAACATCATATTTTGGAAATTTCTGATATTTGGCAATCAGAAAGAACTCAAAGACACAGAGATCTCCAGAATATTCTGAAATTGTAACCAGACAGAACTTTATTAGGTTGAAAAATCTCTTGGAATAATTCTTAGCTAACGTCAGCTTGTCACGCTATATTTACCAGCTTCTGCTTCGGTTTTGTTAAAGTGCCCCTGAGATCAAAATTTTCGTACATAATTTTTTTCCATTTTCGTGTTCAGTGTGTCTCCTTCACTTACTCTGCCAAATTTCAGTTTAGACCAAACACCAGAAATATCTTTTTTCGGGCCGTTGAATTCACGATTTCGCTTCCGCCATTAGAGCCTCACGCCGTTAGCAACCAAAAAAAGTCTAGGTATGCAGCAGAGAATCCGTACTTTTAGTCCGCATTCTCCGCTGGATACCAGTGGCTTGCTTGGGTAAAATTTTTTATCGCATTTCGCTCCTGATCTGATAGAGGCGTCAACTTTTACATAATCATGTCATCATCCTATGGCGTGAAAATGTAATTAAAGAAGCCGTATCCGAAAAAAGTGTACATGGCCGGCGCTTAAAAATAGTGACAAGACAAAGCGCTCGCCCGGAGTGTGTTACGGCTAATGATACAGTCACATCGAAGAAACATTTTTTAGTCAATGCTTGCGGTTTAAGTTGACTTCATTAATACTAACACTGGCTGCGACGCTTATTTACTACGACATTTAACTGGCGGCCTGAGTGTTTTGTTTTCTAATCAATTTTACCCCATTTTTATTTTCGGATCGGAGACAAAGTAAATTCCTGAACCGAGGACTTTTTTTTCGCTGTGTTCGGAATCTTTGACAGCTGACGCTCGGTGCTGTAATTTTTGAGCATCCGGATACCAGTTATTGAGAATAAACTCGGCGTATTATAACCTATCATTTCTTTTGCTGTTTAACGCAGAGTCCACAATACATGGCGACTTTTTCTCACTGATATTTTATGTCGCATTTATAGTTTACACACCGTTCCAGTCTTTTAAACTATATCCATGCAGTACTCATAAGATTCTTTGTCACTGGCCTTCAGATGACCTATATTGGTGCCGGAATCCTCTAGATAGTTGCGAGAGATTACAGACATTATAGGTACGAAGTGATTAAGGCACTGGTATTGAAAATCTTTTTGCGCCGGCTACCTCCTCCGAAACGATTATTAAAATCGTGAATAAACAGAGACCGGGGGTAGTAATAATTGTTTTCAAATCAAGATAGATGTTGAACAAGCTGACAAAGCTTACGAAGGCGTGCAATGTGTAGCTAAAGAATGCGAAAGAGGAGGAAGTAGAAATTAGTTTAAACAGACAAAGACCAACTTTCGTTTAATGACAGGTTACGAGCAAGTTTAAACTCCCTTAAACTTTGACAGGGTTCGCACTGTCTTGCAAGTCCCTGAATTTCAGGGCATTCCCCCCCCCCCCCCCCATATGAATTCAACCAATCCTTGGAAAGTCCTTGAATTTTTATTTTCTAAAAGCTTCTTGAGAGGGGTGGGACGTTAACTTTTTCCGAAAAACCAACTTTAAATACTGAGTCAAGCGCTGTGCGCTAGGATGGTTTGAAAATTAACATGGAGCGCGGTAGTAGATCCAGTAATGCGTTATTGACCAAGCAGGAGGACTCAAACCTGAGCCAAGCGTTAAGAGCCAAGCGAGAGCTTGCCTGCAGGTTACAGAAGGACAAATAGGCCTTTCGCAACAAACTGTCACGTGACCGATTTTCCCTTGGCAACGCCATACTGTAGGGCAAGCCATTTAGTCTTTCCTTGACAACCAACAAAGGGCGAGTTGGCGGAGGGGATACAAAGGTAAGGTTAAAGGTCTTTTAAGGCGTTTGTTTGTTATGATGTCACAAGAAAACAACAGAAAAATATCTCTTTGAACATTTTACATACAACTGAACTAGTCTCGGACTGAAATCAGTCACTAGAGGCCGAGTTTCAGACTCGTGAAGTCTTAGCATGGTCAGTCTCGTTTGAAGTGATAGCGATGGCGGCAACATTACCGAAAAATCACCGTGATTCATTCGACTTTGCTATCTTACACGGATATTTAAGCCTTTAGAATGAAAATATTGAGTGATAGTTTGGTTTGACTTTCAGGGAGAATAGCCTTGCATCATATGGCGACTGCTGGTAGCCAAGCTCTTTCGACCGAATCACGACCGAGTTTCTGTCGGAGGGAGGCTTCTCGCTGACAACAAAAATGCTAGCATATTTGATTGGAGTCTCGTTGTTCAGGGTGAACTCGAATAATTTTTCCTATATTCACAGGTGTGGAGTCCAGAGATTCAAGCAATTTTCCTGATATTTCTTTCGCAGAAGTTGAAAGTTTTGCTCAGAAGGCGTCGCGATGCGAACATACCAGGAAAGCCTACAAGTTTTTCGCTGAGCCTGGCTGCCTTCATGATAAGAAACGTAAGTAAAATCTGGGATATCCTAACTTCTGTGTGCAAATATAAGCTTAAATAAAGTCGTCGGGTGTTTCTTAATATTCAGGTGGAGGAAATCCTCTGGAGGAAATGACTACAAAATAAAAAATATATATATTTAAGTGGTGATCAGCACCTAAACTGAACCGTATTTAAGCTTATATAAAGCTATAAGGTTAAGATCAAAATACGAAGAAAATTTCATAACATTGAAAATGAAAATTTGTCCAGAATGAACAACAAGAATATTGTTTTGTTTAGGTAAAGTATATAATTAAGATACAGATATTTGCTGTTCTAAGTTAAACAATAGCCTGTTTTTTAAATTTGTGGTTGAGTTAATACAGTACATGCAACCAAGAAAGATGAATGCTAGTTAATTAAGCTTTCAGTAGATGAGAGTTTACAAAATAGATTTTTATGTTTAGTTAACATTATTGCAGTGCTTTCTGGACAAAAGCATTACTAGGCTAATTTTTTTTTGTTTTTTTGCAGTTCAATATTCTGCTAACCGGGTCGAAGTAACATCAAAGTGATAATCAACCCTTGGTCACCATGGCTTAGTTGCTCACGAGATAGGAAAGTGTATGACAGCTCAGCTGGGGGGAATGGTTACCTCCCATTTGGACTTTTTGAAACCAAAGTTGTCAAGGAAAGCTCAACTGATTTTGATGAAGTACCTCATATTTACAAAAACCCTGTTGCCAAGCAGTTGTCACTGAAGAGAAACCATGAATACTATTACCAATGGAATGACTTTTTCAGTTATATCAATGAGACAACTTTCTTCTGTGAAAGAACTTATTATGATGCAGAATTTTTTCAGATTGCCAAAGATAATGTGGATGCCTTCTTTTTTTATTTTTACCTGAATAGGAACCTCGAAATGTGCAAGCTCCTAACAATTTATGTTTCAAGTACATACCGGCTAGTATTATTATTACAACTACAACAACAACTTATTTGTACTCAGAATTAACTTAAAATAAATTAAATGAACAACAATGAGTTGTTAGGCATGTACAAGTTCAAGTGCATTGTCCTCAAGACTTGATTCTGCAGTAATCTATTACTGTCTCAAGGTTTTGTAATGCTTAGAACTCTGATTAAGATGTTTGCTTTTATTTCGTTTTCTCAATACAAAGAAGCTGCATTAACACATACTACTCAAGACAGATATTTACACTCTTAGAAGATTTTATTACCACTAATGTTTTTAAAGGGGGATGAAAAAAATTGATGTCTTTGCATGGATTGAATAAAATTCACCAATTACAGATATAGATGTTTAATAATGAACTGTTGGGTCTTCAAGAAACATGTTTGCAGTTGTACAATGAAATAAAAAATCATCTTGGCAAATTTCTTGAGACTATACTCCCTTAAAAGTATTGGTCAATATCTAACCAAAGGTTATTCAGTGAACCAAAAATTTTTTCTTGTTGCATGACCTTTAATAGCCTAAGGCATAGTCTGGATTTATCACAGTATTGAGCAATATTGTTTATACACTATCTAATACCTTTGACAGAACTATGGTTGTAGGCTTTCCACAATGTTTACCATAAAGTAAAGTGGGCTAACTGTGTATCTCTCATGTATTTTATCTATCCTTCTGCTGTTGACAATATCAATGGTCCCTGGAAGTTCACTAATAAGCAAACTACTGTGTAACCATCTCTAAGCTCTTTCTTGAAGTGTGGCGGAAATCTGCGAAACAGTAACTTATTTTCACGGTCGTAGCACTTATCTGCATTGCAACCAGGAACACAGCAATGAAATTTACTCATCGTGACCACCGTTACAAGTTGCTTGAGGTAAACTTGTCAGTTCTTAACCTGCTCGCATAAATTAAATTCAATCAATCCAGTGAAAACCCTAAAACCAAACTTCCACATGAAAAAAGCAATCAAGTCGAATTATTACAATGTAATCACGGAGATTTTTCGGTTAGGTCGCTGCCAGTGATATCGCCTCAAGCGAGTACGTGCTAGAACTTCACGAGTCTGAAACCCGGCTTTCACTGATTGATTTCAGTCCAAGACTATTTCAGTTGTATGCAAAAATTCTAAAGAGATATTATCTTATTGTTTTCTTATGACATCACGACAAACAAACGCCTTGAAAGACCTTTAACTTTACCTTTGTATCCACTTCGCCCACTCGCGCTTTGTTGGTTGTCAAGGAAAGACTGAATGGCTTGCCCTCCAGTACGGCGTTGCCAAGGGAAAATCGGTCACGTGACGGTTTGTAGCAAAAGGCCTATTGGCTGCAATGCTGGCCACCGCAGAAAACGAAAAATAAGCAAGGGTTAATAGCCAATCAGCTCACAGAATTCGTTGCATCTTGCACCGCTTGCGAAGCCAGCCATATAAAAAGGAAAGGTAATACATCGGCGTAATATAACTCTTAAAGCAAGAATCTCTCCCAACATATTCATATAAGGTAGTAAAAGTTTAAAATGTTATGAAAGCTGAAAAGCAAAGGGTTCCGGTGTCGCGCTTATTCAGAGCTGCAAGTTTGAATGGCCGAGGGGTGGGCACTTATTCAAGAAAATACGGTATATCGATTACTTGAGGCTGTGCGCGTTATTTCGTATTGTTTCATGCTTTATATTATCTCATATTACCCAGTTTGTCAGGAAATCAATCGTCGTCGTGTGTTTACGTCCTACAAAAACGTCGCATCAGAGATTTCACGATCTAGCTTCGCAAAGAAATGTACCAGCAGTGTTTTGCCTTGTGTTATTTATTGAGTTTTTTTTGGCAGCATTTTGTGTCTTTACGTTCTCTTCCCGTCGCGGTTTGCAGGGCGACTTTTAACAGTAAATGAAGCTGTTTTTCAAATTTTTGTCTCAAACAACTATTTATTCCTGTCGCTCTGCTGTAGATATAGGCGAAGAGCTCAAATAGCAGAAAATTTTGCGTCACAAGAATTTCTTCACATTATATATCCCAGTTAAACCTCAGGCATTACTCTGAATGCCAGAACTTCAGCCTGGGTGAACCAGAAAGGATAGACGATACTTCCCTATATTAACCATGAATGAAAAGCTAAGTAAATTAAGTCAAATATCCCAGAAGCGCTCAGGCATTACACTGAATGCCAGGACTTCAGCCTGGGTGAACCAGTAAGGCCGATAAACAACACTTCCCTAGATTAACCTGTGAATATTAAAGAAAATAAGAATGTTAGGTATCCCAGAAGCACTAAAGCATTAATGTGAATAGCAGAACCGTTCAGCCAGGGTGAACCAAAAAAGATAAACAACACTTCCCCCTATTGACCATGACTGAAAAAAATAAGTATGTTATATATCCCAGAAGCACTCAGGCATTAAACTGAATGCCAGGACTTCAGCCTGGGTGAACCAGAAAGATAGACAACACTTCCCTATATTGACCACGAATGAGAACCTATGTATGTTATAGATCCCAGAAGCGTTCAGGCAATACACTGAATGCCAGGACTTCAGCCTGGGTGAACCAGAAAGGATAGACAACACTTCCCTATATTGACCATGAGTAAAAAAACTAAGTATGTTATGTATCCCAGAAGCACTCAGGCATTACACTGAGTGCCAGGACTTCAGCCTGGGTGAACCAGAAAGGATAGACAACACTTCCCTATATTGACCATGAATGACAAGCTATTTTAAAGTCTATTGTATATCCCAGAGGCGCTCAAGCATTACTCTGAATCCAAGGACTTCAGCCTGGGTGAACCCGGAAGGATAGACAACACTTCCCTATATTGACAATGAATGAGAACCTATGTATATTATATATTCCAGAAGCGCTCAGGCATTACACTGAATGCCAGGACTTCAGCCTGGGTGAACCAGAAAGGATAGACAACACCTCCCTATATTGACCATAAATTAAAAAACTAAGTATGTTATATATTCCAGAAGCACTCAGGCATTACACTGAATGCCAGGACTTTAGCCTGGGTGAACCAGAAAGGATAGACAACACTTCCCTATATTGACCATGAATGAAAAGCTATTTTAAATTCTATTGTATATCCCAGAAGCGCTTAGGCATTACTCTGAATGCCAGGACTTCAGCCTGGTTGAACCAGAAAGGATAGACAACACTTCCCTATATTGTCCATGAATGAAAAGCTATTTGAAAATCCATTGTATATCACAGAATCGCTCAGGCGTTACTCTGAATGCCAGGACTTCAGCCTGGGTGAACCAGAAAGGATAGACAACACTTCCCTATATTGACCATGAATGAAAAGCTAAGTATGTTATAAATCCCAGAAGTGCTCTGGTATTACTCTGAATGCCTGGACTTCAGCCTGTGTGAATCAGAAAGGATAGACAACACTTCCCTATATTGACCATGAATGAAAAGCTAAGTATGTTATATATCCCAGAAGTGCTCAGTCATTACTCTGAATGAAGGACTTCAGCCTGGGTGAACCAGTAAGGAAAGACATCATTTCCCTCTATTAACAGTGAATGAAAAACTAAGTTTGCTATATATCCCAGAAGCTCTCAGGCATTACGCTGAATGCCATATAAATCTTAGAAATGTGACATATAAATATATATCTCAGAAGTGATCAGGCAACACTAAACAAAATAATATTGTTAGAGGCTAAGACTTGAGGAAAATAGATTTTTTTAAATAAAACAATGTTGACCGTGCCTTACTACAATGGGTGCACAGAATATAAAAATTAAAATGTTATACACTGATGGCAGAGCACATAAATTAACATCACATGGCTCCTCTTCAAGGAGAAAGAGCAAGTCATCTCTTAAGCCCTTCCATCTGAAACAGACATAAAAAAACAGTGAGTTTAGTTTCCACCTTTATAATCCAAACTTACCATATTTTTGCTGGTAACTGGGTAAAAGTGAAGAACAGCTCCCCTAAAAGTCTATCGGCCGACTGTCGGCCAACTATTGGCCAGCAGTATACCAACTGACCATCAAACTAAGTATTCCAAGTGAGATTTATAGACATGTATTCCAATAGAAAGTGAAATACCATACTGCAAGCAATGGAATTTTTTATGCATGTCAATGCAGAAATGCAGAGCTGTACCTACCCCCCAATAATTGCTTTGCTCTTTAGGAAACACTCAGCAAAGGCTTCCCCAAAAGGAACATCAGGAGAGGCACATTCCTACAAATAAAATGCATGTATCGCTCAATAATGAATTAACTGAGCTAAAGTCATATAATGTTCACTACTATTTGTAGATATATAATCACTGTTCACCACAGATAAAATATGTTCATTTTTATGGACACCTTTCGCCTGCCTTTCTGTAAAGTCAAGAAAGCCAAGAAAGCTCTCACTAATTGATTATAAATAAATTGCATAACAAATACCGGTAGGTTGAATATCTTTTGTGTTATTGAATAATAATGCTTGAGCAGCATTATCAGTGTTTCGTAATCAAGAGTAACTGCCATGAAAAAGGACAAGAAGAATATAAGAAGTTGAAGTTTAAATAGCTACATCAAAGATCTCAAATGGTATACTTTCCCGAACATTTTCTAACACTGCCAAGCATAAAATGGATTCAATAATTACTATTACGTAGCTAGACATGTAACATAAAAACATTGCAAAAATAAAAAATAAGATAAAAATATAAAGAGTCAAGATTGGCACACATAAATAGCTTGGAAATTTAACTTTAAAGCATCTTCCATTAACTACTATTCCAGTTTTCTCAATGGCATCCCTCTGGCGATTTAAATCTTTTATCGTAGAAAAATAGAAATGGAATAAATCATTATACTGTGAAGACCCTATCAAGGAAACAAATCCGAAATTTCTCCTAAAGTAGCCATAAAAAGTGATCATAGCTAGAAGACTTAGAGGCTCAGTGTAAAATCAAACTCAGCCAATTATGTGATTTTCCTGCCAAGCAGAGATGAGTTCTGATACACCATAAAACCAGCATTCACAACAAAACATAAGACAGCAAACTCACTTTTTCCAATCTTAATAAAAATATAAACGTTATGACTTACCCCGGTTCGTCTTAGCTTGGAAATGCTAACGTTTGCCAAGCTTTTCTTGATCCAGGATCCTCGACTGCAGTTTGAAAAACAGCAGAGCCTGAGTCCAGTCTGGTACTCTGAGAGATTGCAAAAACTGAGGGTTACTGTCCCCCAGTATTGTTTCTAATGCTTGCAGTAGGCTCAGCCAGCTGCTGTTTATTCTAGCTTTCTCAAGGATGTCGTTGAGCATTCGCCCCACCTCAGGACTGTGGACCTTACCTACGATATACATTTGATCGATGTCCACACATCCTCGCGGCGACCTTCTCCTCAATTTTAACTCTGATGCTGGTCTTACTTAGCTAATTCTTTTATTTCTTCTAATAGGAATTCTAGCTGACTCCGCGCTTGATTGATGTCGGCCTTCTGAGTCGATCGTTTTCAATTTGAATAGCTGCGGAGACATCACGAACAGCTTTCAGCTCCTCGCAAAAGTCATCGCTTGGTCGATTCTTGCTAGTCTCCGTTTTGATTTTAGGCCAATTTATTTTATCAATCAACCAAAAATATCTCACCACCTCTCCTTCTTTGAAATTCTGCCGGAAGATGGTAGAAACAACTCCAAATAGAGAGGCGATGGCCACTGCACGATCCTTCGCAGTAGATAGCGTTCGAATCATGTACAGGCCTGGTTTTTTTTAGGTCTGATTTTCGCTATTGCATAAATAGCGCTATCTACTGCGAAGGATCGTGCATCATACGTATTTAATACCGCAGTTCAAAATATATGAACTTCATATATTCATTGTATCTGATTTATCATCACGGGTTTATTACGAATCAACTTAACGGCCTGCTCGCAGTTGGCTTGTTAGCTCAATTGGTAGAGCGCTGCACTAGTATCGCAGAGGTCAGTGGTTCGAATCCCGTACAGGCCTGATTGTTTTCAGGTCTGATTTTCGCTATTGCATAAATAGCGCTATCTACTGCGAAATATCGTGCATCATACGGAGATACGTATTGTTTACGTCCACCAACATGGCGGCAATGACGTATCGTGCAAACCACATATTGCAAGTACACCAGTGTTTGCTCGATTGATCGAATATGAGCTTTCTGTGGGTTCTTAATTGAATGTCCACGGTCGTAATTTGACTTTGTAGACATTTTACAGACTGTTTTGGTGAGAGTCTTAGTTTTCGTAATTGAAACTAAGGGGTCTTATAGATTTTGAGAGTACGAAAACTAAGACCCCTAAATTTACCGTTAAATCTGATTTAAAACTCGGTGGAAAGGATCAGACAGGAGATAATTTGACAGATTAAACCTGTTTTGGTTACAATTTTAATTTATATTTAAACGGATTCGATTTTAGGGGGTCTTAGTTTTCGTAATCTCGAAAACTAAGACGGGTCTTGGGTCTTAGGTCTTCGTTTTCGAGGGTCTTAGTTTTCGAAACACCCGTCATGCTGCAATCATTTGTCCTCTAGTACAATGCTTTGCGGATCTGTGGTCGATAAAACAATTTCCATTTAGCTTATCGAAACGTAACACACTTTAAGATCTATTAGAGAAGGAAGGAGGATCAGAAGTTGGAGTAGGACAGAACAGCTGAGTGTTCGGCTTCAAAATACAGCGTAAACACTAAAACAAGGAAGTACCTAAAACCACCCACATTCACCTACAACCATCTAAAACCACCTACAACAACCACCTACAACCACCTTCAGAGACAATTTGTGACAATTTTGTCCACAAATTTCAATTTAATTGCACACCGGAAATGTTGTTCCATGTCTCGCATGTTCAGCACAAAAACTGTTTTTCAGGAAACTGGATTCCTAATTTGCTTTGTAAGCAAACTCAAAGTATTGAAGATGAATACATGATACTTAGTCATTTGTATCATCCAGGTTATATATCAAGATATATATAGATTATACTAACTTTTACTATGAGCACTGAACTGTGACATTAGATATGTGCAGGGGTATAAGTACTAAAAGAAGGAATGACCTAAGGGGCCGAACATTTAACTCTTGAGGGGAGGGGGGTGGGTGATTTTGAAAAGAAATTTCCTGCAAGCGCTTCTTGGAAGGAAAAAATTCCATGCAGCCCAAATGTAATAGAAAAAGTTGTAACAAAAATTCGGAAAAAAATATCCCGCACAGCAGATTGCCAGAAAAAAATTTATTGATTACCAGAAAGCACCCACCCCCCCTCAAAAGTTAAATGGTCGGCCCCTAAAACCACCTACAACCACCTATAACCACTATCTAACCCCATCTAAAACCACCTATAACCACCTTCAGAATACTATTGTGGCAATTTTCTGTGACAATGTAAATGCACACCGGAAATGTTGTCACGTCTCGCCTGTCTCGCATGTCATTACCAGGGAAAAACACCAAGATAATTGTTTACACAGGGGCAGCACCAAGAGCCTTGAGATTTTTCGAGTAATAGACTACGTTTAGAAGTCAGTGTTTTCAAGGTCTGAGTTTTCGAGGTCTGCGTTTTCGCAGTCTGTTTTGAAGTCAACTGGACACCAATCAGGAACCCCAGTAGGAGGAAATTTGATGAGGTTTCGTAATACAACATCATTTTGTTTATTTTTACAGCCGTGTGAAATATACGGCTCCATTTCTGTGTTCTGCCGGCGGGATGCCACTTTGTCACGGGAAGAGTATGGAACATGTGTAACAACAGGGAAATCAAAAGCAATCAAAACCAAGTACTAAAATCGGAAGCCAGCATGTCCAGCAGGTTCCGAGAGCTGATTGACTCGATCTATTTCGCGTGTGGTACTCGTAGGGATGCTGCTTGTAACTGCGGTAACTTTAGGGAATTTATTTTCGTAAACTTTTCCCCGTTTACGAGGGTTTTTTTGACCTATTAATACTTTTGTACAGTAGACTCTACGTATGTTAAAGCAAAGCGTTTTAAATCAAAAGTCTCTCTCATTCGTCTTACAACGGGTGTGTAAAAACTCTCGTGAAAAGGTGGGACCCTAGTGTTATGGGGATATCACGTAAGAGAACGTCTAATTGGATGTCCCATTGATCGTTGCTAAGTGATAATCAATGAAAGTTCGTTCACAGTTACCTCAGTCAATGGTGTTAACTAAGAAACTAAACATCTGTTCTACTCAAATTACGAAGTCTCCGACATTATAAGCTACATGCATCTCTCGAGATTTGCAAGTTCTGTTTATCACAGCTGTTCCATCGTTTAAACTGTCACTGTTCTTTTCCTGCAAGGTGACCATGACTAAATGACATAATTTTAGATAAATAAGAGTTTGCGCATGACTATTATTAATATTAAGTTTATCATCCTCTTCTTCCTTCAATCACTCCCTGATCTGCTACTAATGTAAGAAAAACAGACAAGTCCACTCTTGACCTTAAAATCAGAACATAAACTGTTTTTTCAGAAAACTGGATTCCTTGTTAGCTCTGTAAGCAGGAGTCACATACATGAAGTGTAATTCTGATCCATTAAATCTCCGCTGACCAATGAAACACCAACAAAATGGCGACTTAGGGTTTGAGAGAAATTTTGGAGGTGCAGACTAACAAACTCGTAACCTTGAACCCTATTTCATCTCCCATTCGATGTGCTTTACGTGTTCAGGCATTCTATGAGTGTTGAAAAAGCGGTTTACAGTTATTTTGGAGCCGTCAACCAGATGAAATATATGGTTCAACCCCTCTTGTTCGGCAAACATATAATATAATATATAGATTTAGCCAAGCCTAAAAGCGGAGCTCCTAAGTGCGAAATATTAATGATAACATAAAAGAATGTGCATTTTCCAAGACTCACCTGAGACACCCCTCCCTTAGTTTCGATAGTTACCCTACCCATGCAATCTGAAGGTGTTATGTACTGTATAACAACAGACCTCGTGGTTTATTGCATCCCATGTGCTTAAAGTATTTTCGTGATAGCATACACGAGGGAGGGCACGTTCGCTCAGTCAGTCACGTGACAACCAAACGAAAAGAGGTTGACCATATTCCATCGGTATGGAGCTCTGCCCCACGAAATGCACATGGGAGCCGCGCGCTATCAATGACATGGTTCGACCCCTCCCGGAAATATATGGCGACCCCCTCTAGGAAATATGATTCAACCCCCCCAGGAAATATGTGGCGTTGACTCCCCCTTCCCCTAAGAAATCCCAGGCCTTCAATAGGGGGGGTGCGGATATTAAATGGAATGGCCCATTTCTTGAAATTTAAGATAAACCATTCCCTTGACTCATCTGGAGGAGAATGCAGCAATTCAACCCTTCGAAGTTTGAAGGGATCCATAACTGCACTCGACCGCGGGAAACTAAACATTCCCGCTTTTGCCTACGCATTTTAATATGAAATCCAATCTCGAAAGGTCAATAGGCCGATCCAGCCGCTAATAAAAAAAAAGGCTTCATTGTACCCAGCGGGAACATAGATTATACAAATTCAAGCAATTACTCAGGTTACTACGAGCAATTATCGAAAAAGGCTGTCAAGGCGATGATGGAAACTTAGCCGGTTTATGAAGTCACTCCATAGCAGCCAGCCTTTTCGAATATTTGAACTTCCGTTTTCCTGTGGCTCGTGATGGATCATGTTCCGGAAGTTGATCGCAGGACTCAGAGGAGGTGACGTCAAAGGCTCAACGCAAAAATCTAACATGATCTCTCATAGATCAGAGTGGGTAAAACAGATTCGATTTGTGCGACCTCGCCGAGTAAACTTCAATACTACAGAAATATTTGTGATCTACTCCGAACACTTCTCGGAGGACTGTTTCGAGAGATCTGTGTACTTTAAAAGATCTAGGCGAAGAATTCTGTTGGGTTCAGTGCCTACCTTTCAAGAAGAAAAGGGACAAGAAAAGCCGTCCTCAGTGCGATCTCGACGCCGGAAAGCGAAGTCTACGAACCTCCACGGATTTCGTCACCTTTACATATGAGCTGATCAATATCCACCTTTAACAACTCTCTGACAGAATACCTTACACAAAGGAAAGTACTCGGTGAACATTATAAATAAGAATGATAAAATAGCCGAATTGAGGATTGAGATTCCTGACCGCAAAGAGCTCACTTTTATACAAAAGAGATGAAAAATATAATTGTGTGCTCTGATTCTATAAAAAGCTGGCTTTAATATCGGCGAAAGCAGAACAAACAGCATAACACACAGAGCGTAAAGAACATTTTAAAATGTAGGCTTGCAGCCAAAAAACCGAGAAAACGAAAATTTTTTTAAAAACCTGTCAAACTATCAACCATCTGACAGCCAAGTCAGCGTGCTATCAAAGGGCCTCAAACTCATCCCAACGCCCGTCATAAACGAATTTAAAATCAGACCAACTTTTGAATCAACGCTATTTTGAACAACATTATTTGAATCCAATTTCCGGGAATTAAAGTGTAACTTGCGAATTTACTTTAGATATTGGTATTTCCTTTTAAGCTAGAAGGCACAATTTCTTGTAAAAGAGGGTTGCTAACCGCACGATCTTATTATGATCATGATAAACAGCAAACTAAAAGAGAATCGGGCGTTTCATGCCTACGGTAGCAAAATAGCTGAATTTTCTATCAAATCTACAAAATAACAAACAGCATGACGGAAACGGTACGATTTTCCTATCAATGGGTAACATGATCCTTGATCAATTATCTTGTAAAAGAGCCAGCTATAGAAAGTGTTTATTCGCTTTAATTATAGCCAAAATGATAGGTGGAGTTAAAAAAAAAGGTTGTCACAGTTGTAGTTTTTGAGTGGCCTCTGAGGCGAAAAAGAGGCAGGGCCCAAAAATATTTTAATGCTTTTCCAAGACGACATGATGGATAACAAATGAACGTAGTGTTGTAGCTTTCTGGCAAGGAGAGATATTTGAACCCAAAATTATCAAATATTTCAATGTCTAAAAACGCATCCACTTACTTGCCCGAGTTGATTAACAAGCGGTCAATCAAACTGACTGATACTTGTTTTCTTGTGTTCATCAATGATGTACTACAAACGTTCGTGTCGAATGTTTATTATTATTGTGGTGAGAGCTTCGTACATTTTGCCAATTCGGAAGCTATATCCCTGGTGAACTGACCCAACCAGGGGAGGTTTATCTCTCCCCAGAAATAATCAAAACAGAAACCAGTCTGGTTTTATTCAGCCCTAGGGTAGACTAGCCTCCTGCGCAGACGTTCTCAGATGTTCCTATTTTTTACGTCAGAGGTTGTCCATCCTCGCAATTTTTTTAAACTTTCTACGTTCGTGTTGGCTGGGAGGTTTGGACTGCGAATCCTTATTGATCCTCCTGGCGCGGTGCACCTTTGTTGGCCTGAGAGTTTCATAACGACTCTCTCTATATATATATATATAGAACACATGTAGAAGTTTACAATATCGAAGGCAATGAACGAGTGTTGGTCTTTGTTAGGGATATTGATGAACCAGTCGAGGGTCGCTCTTGTGTTTTTCCATTGATGAACGTTAGTCTTATTGATGACGGCTTTGTTTATCTTATCAAGGATTTGCTTGCTTACTTTGCCTAACTCTGATTTGGTTGGATTAATCAGGCGGCATGTAGGGTTGTTCTGAAAGTTATTCTTGTGGTCTTTCAAAGTGATGAATGATTCTTTAGGTGCCAACATTTCAACTCTATCGTCTATCTTTAGGGTTTGGGCGAGGTCTTTCGCTTCGGTGTTAATATGCGTTTCGGCGTTAGCGGGGGCTTTCTTGTACTCCTTCTCTATGTTTTTGTTCAGCAGTGACTTATAGTCATTAGCATTCATCTTATAGAAATTCGTGGTTTTATCTGCTGGTACATACAGGTTGCTGTCCTTGTTGATGGAATCGACGTGCTGTGATAATTTTTTCTGGAGTTCGGAAGGGCGGGGTGCTTTGAATTCGATGTTTCGGATCAGGTTAGTCATCTTATCTTCGAATTCATTAAGCTCAGGCACTTGCGGTGGTGTTTTCTTTGAGTTGAAGCCGTATGTTTCGCGGTGGTCGGACACTGATGATGTATTAAGGAAGTGGTAGGCGCGCCAGCGCATTCTGTTGATAAGCCTTTCCGTCATTTCAATCAGCCTTTTCAGGTATTCCTTGTTAGTCGGTATTGGTATGTTCTTGGTTGAGCAGTTAAAATTTAACTTTTCCATGTCGACTCGTGATAATAGAGTGCTCAACTTACGGAGCGTATACAAATGTAAAAATGTAAAAAACCTTATCTTTGAATCACAGAGTGCTCTACAATCATATGGAGCTTTGTAAACGATTATTTAGGAAAATAAAAATTAAAACTTGATACTACAGATCTGTTTCGAAAGGAAAAGTCCTCTCTCGTTAGGTGGATAAGGCACTAGTTGAGTAACCGCCCTTTTAAGTAGGTGGTTTGAGCAGCCTTATCAGATATTTAGAAAGAAAAATCGACGCCCACAATAAGTCCGCCCTCGCAAATAATTCCCAATCGCAAGAAAAATCATGCAATTGTAGAGACAAACACTCTTGCCCGTTACGTGGCAATTGCCTAATTCAAAATGTGGTCTACCAGGCCACAGTTGAAAGTCCCTTGGGAACCCAAACGTACGTCGGCCTTACTGCGAACCAATTTAAAACAAGATTTAGAAATCATACAGCTTCATTTAGACACGAGAACAAAAGGAACGCAACAGAGTTGAGCAAATATATCTGGTCCCTAAAGGATGCTGAAACGGAGTTTTCCGTGACCTGGAAAATAATAGCTCTTGCCAGGCCGTACTCAAATACCACGAAGAGATGCAATCTTTGCATAGCTGAGAAATTCTTTATCATATGCAGAACAGGGGCGGGTACCCTAAACAAAAGGAACGAACTGGCGAGTGCGTGCCGGCACTCATCTAAATATCTGATAAGGCTGCTCAAACCACCTACTTAAAAGGCCCGTTAGTCAACTAGTGCCTTATCCACCTGACGAGAGAGGACTTTTCCTTTCGAAAAAGATCTGTAGTATCAAGTTTTAATTTTTATTTTCCTAAATAATCGTTTACAAAGCTCCATATGATTGTAGAGTACTCTGCGATTCAAAGATAATGTTTTTTACATTTTTACATTTATATATATATATATAACAAGTTATATACATATAACAAGTTGTCCGTCCTCGTGTGCCACACTACTATATATATATATATATATATATATATATATCGGTTATAAATTAATGACGTTACTCTGTGTTTATATATATATATATATATATATATATCAGGAAAATAAAAACAATGAATAACGAAGTTAACCTAATAACAGCCTAGCAAGTTGACACTTAAATCTCTTGGGACATTTAAACACTTAAGATTGCTGCTCAATGAGTTTCATAGTTTCGCTCCTCGACAAACAGAAGACCTCAGACCAGTTGAAAGGCGGCAAAAAGGTGTATCCAGGGTACTAGCTGATCGAGTTTACTTGTCATGAACACAAGAACGCAGCCTAAACTTATTTGCAAGGTAATCTAGGGCGAGATTATTAATGCACTCTTCGGCTAACTGACAAATAAGAAATTTCATTCCAACTACAAATTTGGAGATAAACAAAACGATTCAGAAATACACCTTAATGGAAAAGATTGATTTAAGATTTCGTATTAGAAGATTATTTGAACTGATACTAGCTTTTATTTCAAATGCTTGAATTGCTTTTAAAAAGAGAGGTCGGTAAAGTCAGAGGGATGATTTTTTACCCAACATTTAATGAATAACTCAACTAACCGTTAATTCAACATGATGATAGTTTCTTATGCTTTTGCAGTCTTCAAAAGGAGAGGTGGACTTACTATTCTATAGTTGTTATCACAGATTCCCCATTCCTTCCAGCTATCGTTTTTGATGCTTCTCATCCATATACTTCTTCCCGCAGCCTTTATATTCCCATCTATTTTGTCTTCTGTTAAGAGGGCCTTAATGGGGCTTTATGTGTGTCCATGAGAGCACCAGACCGTCATGCTACATGCTTTCTCACCGATTTCAGTAATTTATTTTTTTTACCTCAGAAGTTGTCCATCCTCGCAATTATTTTAAACTTTCTATATATATATATCTATATATAAATTCCAAGTTCATCCCTACAAGCCTGTTTCGTGGTCGCCCACTCATCAGGGGATTTAATGAGAATACCATTGCTTATATACAATATAATTTGCATGATCTAACTAATCTAATTTATGCAGCGCGAAATTGACAGTTTAGTTGTTGCGTAGGAGGGCTTTGCTTCTGTGGCGGCATGAAGACACGAGTTCATTACGTTTGTTTAGTGTTGATAGTTCGGGCCGGCAGATGATTAGGAATTTTTCTTTGAGGCAGAGGTTACATCTTTTAGTTGAGCTGTTATACGGTGCGTGCGATGAGAGAATGCGCCAGGAAATAAAGTGATCGATGTTGTTGTCTTTGAGGGTTCAGATGTGCTTGCTGAGTTCGGTAGAGTTTCTGTGTTTAGCGTGGCGGAATGATGCGGTGTGGTTTCTGTATCTTGTTTTGAATTCATTCTCTGTGAGTCCATGTACGTTTCTGTCGTGTTGTTGTCTTTGCGTGTAACGGAGGCTTGGTAGATTACTGATGGTTGCAGGCAGTTTCCGTCGAGCGGGCATGTGTTCTTTTGTCGGCAGTTGCATGTCTTGTTGTTATCAATGGTAGTGGCGGTGGCGGCGGTGTCATCAGACTGTATAGATGCTGTTAGGATGCGTTTGTTATGGTTGTCGATTATCTGTTTCGTGTTGTTCATGCAGCTGTAACTGACTTTGATGATGTTTCGGTTAAAGATTTTTCTGAGCTTGTGATCTTTGGGAAAGTGCTTGTCTACTAGGGCGAGGAATTTGTGTCCGATGTTGGTGCTGATGTTCTTGCTAAAAGGAGGGTTGTACCAGAGGATGTTATTGCGTTGTCGGTTTTTCCGTTTGCTTGTTTTGGCTGGTTCGTACTTTAGGGTGTAGTGGTATCCACTTTCGTCGAGTGCTTTCTGGTATGGGGGTGCGGCTTGGTCAGAGGATGCTTTGTCAGATGACAGGGAGGACAGTCGTTTGTTGATACCGGCGGGAATGTTTTTTGTTGTTGTTGGCGGATGGTTGCTCTCGCGGTGAACATATTGCAGTGAAGTATACGGCTTTGTGAATGGTTGACAAGTGCTTCGGTTAAGGTTAAATGTGACATCTAGGAAGTCGATTATTTGTTTGTTAGCTTCTATGGTGATGCGTAGTCCGTTGTTGTTAAAGATGCGGCATATTTCCTTCTTAATGTTCTCTGTGTCTGTGTCTCTGTGTCTTGAGCTAGGAAGGCCACGGATTCTCTTCTAGTCCCTTGGTCATTGTCATTTCACCTCTTCTGTCGATTGTTGAAGACCAAGTTAAATACCTTTGATCATTGGAAATCGATCCGATGCTGTTTTCGGTGGGAAAAACAAAACCAAAGACCAAGAAATATTGGATGGGAAGGGCGGGTTTGCTTTATTGCAAATGTCAGCTTAATAGTACAGGGTCATCTACCCACATCTAATAAGCAAAAGTTTCCACGCTTAGCTTTTCTTATTTTTCAAGCGACGATGAGGTTAGATTTTGGCACGCACAGAAAGTTGCGCAAGTACCAGTTGCTCGACATACCTGCGTGGCCCGTGCGACGAAATAACTTCACGGGATTGGCAAAGTTTCAGTCACAGCAAATTAAAGCGACGTATCAATGACTGCAACCATCGTGTTGTATACAAACCTCGCAAACTTTAAAACACGTTCTCTAGTGATACCTGCGAAAGTATTCAGTATAATTTCCGGTAAGATTTTCGCTGACAATCTGATCGATTTCTCTTAAATTGTGTGCCGAGACTGAAACTTTTCGCCTCAAACAAATCTCCGTCGCACGGTCCAAACAAACATAGCGAGCAGCTGAGCTAGTAGTATATGTCCGTGTTAAAACACACGAAAGGACTCTAAAACACACTTCACTCTGATTGGGCAGAAAAACACAAAGATTTTCTGGCACCAATCAGATGGCAGAACGACTGCGACCGTTTGGAACTTGTCTTGTAAGACAATGTCCCCAGGGGCTCTTCACGCCCTAACTTGAAATCGACCCACAGCCCCTGGGTCTCCGAGGATGAATCAGTGCCGTCTTCAATACTTGGACTGTTCGATTTTGTAAGAAGGAAAAGTCTCGGTGGGTGAGTTTTACAGCGGAATAAAATTCAGTGTTAAATTGAAAACAACATGGACACCTCGGTTTTCATTGGCTCACAAATTTATAGTGATGAAATTGAAAATGATCGTGATCGGTGAAAGGTCATCTCTCAAACATGTCACTCGTTTGCTGTAGTGTAATCTCACAGGAATGAAACTCAGAGTCGAGAGAGGCAGTCGCCTTGACATTTCTCAACTGATTGGTATTAGAAGCGTGACTACATAAGCTTTAAAAATTTCAGTTCGCATTTTATATCCTAATACAATAGTTTTTGCTTTGACGGAACTCACTAATTTTCTTTCTGGCGAGAGTTTTACGGTGGAAAGATATTAAAGTTTACCCTACGCGTTCGCCCGATGCGTTCGTAGCAGGTTCGTATATTTATTTGGGGATCTTGATCTCTATATATCGACGAAGTGTCATCTGTAAACATCTCCCTATACCTCACACAGCTGGAAATTGGTACTTACCGTTTGCGGAGGTCGTCTCGGTACCATGATTATAAACTAAGGGGGTTCTCGCGGTTGTCGTTTATGGAAGTCAGCTTAATTTCGATCTCACGGCGCACTATTGACGCAGCGGTAAGTGTTGATAATGAATTGTAATCTTTGTGTTTTGAGTGAAAGACTAACTTTTGAACGGCCTCAAAGGAAAATTGATTTGTTTCATTTTTCGTGCCTCAATCTGTCGATCTGCGATAACTTATTAAAAAAGAAATATACGCGTTGTCTTCTTAATTCTTTTTATGAATCCATGTCATTGCTCTGAAGTTTGCCAATGAGGGATTGTATATGCTACTAGTAATTATTTAGAAATTATAAACTTTTGAGCGTCCTTATAGATACATTGCTTTTGCCATTGTGACCGTCTTCAATTTCGCGCCACAAAGGAACTATTGCGCCAAAGTGCTAATACTTGTACAACACAAGTGCTTTTTTGTTTGTTTTGATAACAAAGCAGTTACCCTCAAGAAAGAGAATTATGTTTGACAGTGTAAGAACTAAGTAACTTTGCAAAAACCACGACCGGGTAACGGTGACGAGGACGTGGCAAAACAAAAGACTTATGAGCAGAAAATAGCTCAGCGAGTGCCGTTGGAAACTTTGTACATTTCTCAGCCGTCCTCTGCTAAACAAACAGCTTTGGATTTGCGCGGTCTGTGGACTAAAAACCCAACGACCATTTATGAAGTTGAAGTGAAGGGTAGCAAGAAACCGTAAACACATCCGCCATTCACGAAATTCGAATGAATAAGTTCATTTTCAATCGACCGTTTCCGCCCTGTTGCTGACACGCTTTCAACAGCCTTCAACATTATCTACGTTTTCAACAAGGCATATGGTATTTCGCAGACTGGACTGGACTGGACTGGACTAGTAAAACGCGGACTAGTAAAGCGCAGACTAGTAAAACGAGGAAGAGTAAAACGAGGACTAGTAAAACGCGGAATAGTAAAACGCGGACTAGAAAAACGCGGACTAGTAAAGCGCGGACAACAACAACTAAAAAAACAATTTCATACGAAGGCGATCACAAGACTTAATGGCGAGCCAATTTAGTGAGTGACAATCCCTGTTTGACCTTTAAGCTACACATGGGTTTGACATGCACCAGATACAAACGAATTTATAAGTTGAGGCTAAGAAAGAATTTTATTCAGCACCAGTTCAAAATCCTAAAATACGCTTTCGTCATAAATTTCACGGCAGAAACGCAGGAATTCGATGAATAAAAGTTGCATTAAATCTCCTTGTGTCTAGGTTGAAAGAGTCTCATTGACTTCAGCTTTTCGGTGGAAGACGGAATAACCGATTTACGCACGCCATTACAGAAAACAAACAAGCAGACTGACGACTCCAAAACATATTTGCATTCACTTACAATTTCACTTTCCGTGACATTTTAAAACGGAACAGAGGTAAATCTTCGAAGATTAATCGTCGTTGAAAATAAAAAATACTTTTCGTAAGATCTCTGTTTTTCTCTTTAGGAGAAAATCGTCGCATGATCAGTTAACTCGTGTGTGTTTGTCACACAAGTACTGCTGTTTCTTCAAAAGCGTATGCTTCAATTGACAGGTGTCACATCGTGACAGTTACTTTTCCAAAAAATGTTTGAAAATTTGTTCGGAAGCCTTTTAACTATCTTTACACTGACAAATAAATATGTTTCGGCGAAAGCTTTCTCTTTAATTTGAATAACGTTTGTTTTCTTTATAACTCACTCGCTATCAAATTGTTAAGTTCAAGGAGGATTTTCCCGTAATTAAATTCGTAATTGTAGCCCTACATCATTCGGGTTCTTTTGGCAATCATTTTTTTTATGTTTTAGAAAAAAATAAAAATGTTATTCACCAGCATAGGTCGGTCCGTATTGGGAATAACTGTGCCCTCGGTCTTGAGTATCTAATACCTCAGACACAGTTTTTCCGAATATGGACCTCCCGGCTGGTGAATAACATATATGTATTGAGAGACGTTCCCTTATTTTGCTACAGGAAACGGAAATGGGTCTTTTGACCTTTGATCTCATCAAAGATTCGCGCCAAAATTCAACATTCATCTCCATTGTAATTGTTGCGGGAAGATGGCAGCTTCTTTCAAGCTACCGTCTCTCGTTAAAAAACGAAAACCTCCTGTGAATTTTCCGTATTTCGAATGGAGGAACATAAGTATAAAAGAAGAGCTTGGAAGTGGGACGTTTGGCTCGGTGTATCTGGTGAACTACGACAAAGAAAAGCAAAATGTCATCGTAAAAAAAATGAAAGGAGAGTCGGCCGAGGCTAAATAAAGATTTGAGAAAGAGGCCGCAATACTCAACGCGGTAAAGGGCAACAGAAATGTGTGTGAATTCCTGAAATTTTGCCAAGAACCGTACGCTATCATGATGGAGTACTCGTGTTTCGACTTTAATTTCCTTAAAGTTGACAAGAAAGTGAGTTCCCTTGAGGATTTCATTCATTTCATTGATGCCGAGTTTGAGTTCGAGTCTTTCTCAGATGTGTTGGTGCTATGCGCAAGGGATGTTGTAACTGGGCTAGATTAACTACATAGCCACAACATAGCCCATAGAGACCTAAAACTTGGAAATACTCTGGTTTCCAATAACCATTATATTACAACGGATAGTGACTGGGCTAAGGTGTACGCTGAGTGCCCCATTGTCTGCAAACTTGCCGATTTTGGTCTGAGCAGATCTCCAGACATTCAGACAACCTAATTCGTACAGACAAGGACTGAATCAATTTGCCGCGGTACTCCTGTAGTTATGGCACCGGAGATCTATTTACAAAACCTCCGTTTCGCTGGCCAGGAAGACCTAAAGAAGGCCGACATGTGGTCTTTAAGGCTTATGATGTTTTCTATTATCAATCCTAACCTTACCCATCCATATGCGGCTGAATTTGAACGATCTGGCATTTCATTCTCCAGCAAGACTCTGAAAGATGTCTTGAAACGACAACAACTGCCGTGTCACGACGGTAAGTATGAGCATTTCAGGATAACTCAATGGTGGCAAATTGAAGAGGTATTCAAGTTATGCGCGAAATTTGATTCAAGATCAAGACCGCCTGCAGCCGAAACTCTGAGGCTCCGCGATAGAGATCAGCCAGAAGCATCTCTGCGTTTTTTGAACTTGTCCGTAAACCTATGCTCAGCCCAGACGCCAGAAAATGATGGGACCAACTGCTGCGCCCTCCTTGCTATGACCATTTGTGACCGCATTGTAAACAAGGTGAATTTAAGTGGTTCTTAGCTCCGGGTTATTTTAGATAATTAATAATTCAAGGTTTGGGGGTCTAGTACTTTTGGGTATTTTATACCGGGTTGAGAGGGTGGGGTCGGTGGAAGGGGTCTGGCGTCGGCTTGCTGAAATGGACATAGGTAGGGATGTGGTGGTTTCCACATCTGAGATCTCAAGGAATAAGTTAGTGTATTCACACTACACACTAAGTTCGCCTCAGCGTAAGTCTACTTTAGCGTTAAGAAATATTTACGGGACAAATTACTTCCCTGCAAAACTGGCATCGTCAATTAGAGTTAAAAATCATAGATAATGTCGGTAACTTCTCTAAATTTTAAAAGAGTCAAGAACTATTCTAGATCAGGTTGAGACCGTGAGGCCGCAGCAGCGCTATAGTTGTGACTGTTGCCTGTTTATGAAATTAAGAAATATTAATCAAACACATTAGTTTACATAATGTTCCTTCGAGAAAGAATAGTGAAAATTTTTGTCCGAGAGTGAAATCCAGCTTTGTACCATCAGGCAAGAAAATGACATTCCATAAAACAAATAAAATTCTGAACAAGCCACTCATCCAACGCCGCATAAGGTGAAAGGCACGCCCGATTTATGAGTGGTGCCTTTAAACGTTTCTTCCGCTTGGCGACACATGTTCGGCTGATTCTTGTTCGTAACACTGAGAAGCAGCATAAAAACACAATGGTATGATACACATCGAGTATATATGAAAAGTCGATATTTCTTTAGAGATAATGATATTACAATTTGTAGGTAAATGAGAAGAAAAGAGATGTTCAGTGGGATAATGTCAAAGAGATCGCTGAGGACGTCATTATTAATCTTCCGAGGCAGATCAACAAACACAGAAACCGTGATCAGTATTATGACGTGTCTGAGGCAAAATGAAATGGGCAAGTTGCAATGGAAGATGGGACAAACGAAAGTGAGGAGGAGTTGTCCCTTGGCCCTATCGCCGAAATAAAATTCTACGATGGAGACCAACGTCTACCAGTCTACAAGTGGGGCCTTTCCAAAGGAATGAATACGGACGAGGCAGCTGAAATTCTTTTAAAAGAGCGTGCTGACATCACGGGAGTGGCAACACATGTACCAACATACGTCTCTAAAAATTCCGTCTTTGTAGTGCATACGTCGACCTTGTCAAATAAAGAAGATATAAGGTGTGACGACTTGGGTGCTTGGTTATGCACGGGATCGAAGAAGTTTCTATACTCGAAGGACGACAAAGGAGTCTGTCACAAGCTGGAGGATGAAGGTGACTGCCCATCTGACCACGTTTTGTACATAGTACAAAGGGAGTTTTTCAGCAACAAAAGCTTGCCCTCTTTGCGAAAGTCGATCATAAATGCGCGTCAGGCTTTATCAGCATCGCCTCACTACTTGGCAGTTATACAATACATTTTCACAGACGGCGAACAAGAAGTCTCTGTAAAAAGTCATGGGAACGCTAAAGGAATAAGGGCACGTGCCTTTAAGAGAACTATGCAGACCACCCGAGATTTTATAAGAGATAAGTTAAAGGAATTACCACCACGTCAGGTCATTCACTCCATTGTCTAAGGACGAGGGGGCATCTTGAAGGTGGAATCCGCAGGAGAATTTCCCAGAGACAGAGGGCAAGTTTACAATCTGAAGAAACAATTGAGACGTCAGAATGTTGGTTGTGCCTCCTCCGCGGACCCTCTCTTGCAGGTATTGACAAAGGCAAAGGAAGAGCAGCAAGGCCCAAAAGAAAACATGTTCATAAGAGAAATTCCTCTTTTCCCAGAGCCGATAATATTCCTGGCCACAGAACAGCAATTAACTGACATAGTGTGCTTCTGCACTAACCCAGAAGCATTTTGCATTCTGGGGATTGACTGCACCTTTCAGATTGCAGATTTCTACTTCACGTTCTGCACTTACCGGAATCTGATGTTAACTAACAGTAATGGGGTCCACCTAGTCTGCATCGGACCAGGCATTCTGCATAAGCAAAAGCTTCTAACATCCTACAAGACCTTGCCTCTTCTCATGACCAAATATAGCAAAGAAACGAGTGGGGTTTTGGCTTTCGGCACTGACGGTGAGGAAAACTTATACAAAGCAATGTCTCAGGTTTTTGAAGACGCCAAGAATTTGCGTTGCGACATTCACTTAAGAGACAATGTCAAGAGAAAACTGAACGAGTATGGAATAACAGGAAGTGTGGCGACAAAAATTGTTTGCGACATTTTTGGCAAGGTGCTGGGTGAAGTCGTGGAAGGTGGGCTTGTAGACTGCTCTTCAAGTCGAGAGTTTGACATTGCACTGAACAATGCAACAAACAAATGGAAACATTTGCATCCGAATGGTGGCAAGTTTACCAGCTATTTCGTCAAAGAAAAAGCAATGATTATCCGCGAAAGTGCAACAGTCGACATTCGCTCAATGTGCGGCCTTGGCTTCCCCCCAAAGGTCTATACACAAAATGCAAGCGAATGTATGAATCGATTAGTTAAAGCCGAAGAAGACTCCAAGTTCGCAAAGAAGGCAGATGGGCTTCTCCCTGCGATAGAACGAATAAGAACGGAAGTAAAGAGACAAAACGAAGAGCAGTTTCTGGCGGTAATCGGCCGAGGAGAGTACAACTTGACTGATGACTTTTTATTCCTTGTTGTCGAAGAGAAGAACTTCTGCAGGATGACTGAACAACAGAAGAATTCCCTCAAGAAAAAATTCTTCTCGAGGTCAATGTCTGATCCTCTAAGACATGGAGTGACTGGAGAAGAAGGAACTGCCACGAAAAAATGTTTATCTATTACTGTGGAGAACTGTCGCATCATTGACATTCCCTTCCCAGTACTCGAGGGGATGATTCGCAAGGCTGCCAAGGCAGTCGATGACCAATCAACATTGTGGAAAGTGCCGTCAGATGAAGGAAGTGACCGATCTGCCCCAGTCCGCATACTGGTCCACAGCCGATCATCGCGTGACCCTCATTCTGTACAAGTTTACCTTAAAACTGGCAAAGTACAGTGCGATAAAGGTTTCGCTAACTGGGCCACATACAGTATGTGCTCACACACCTTAGCTGCAGCGGAGAAAATGGGTGTACTTAAAGAGTTCCTGAATTGGTTTAAAGGCAAGAAGCGCTCACCTAATCAGCAATTGCAAATGTGAATATGCCAAAGAACGCAGGTCAAAACGTTGGAACAAGAAAACGAAAAAGTGGCAACAATAAAACATTGACAGAGGGAAGACAAACTGTTCGCAGTCGGGTCTTACAGCCTGCATTAGCGCCTTTAAGCCAAACGATCTGTTCAAATCCAACTGTTCCTGGAATATCGGATCAAAGCAAGGAGGCAAGACGTCTTCTTTGTAATCAGGTATGGCAGCCTTCACTCGCGTCCGAGGCCAATACGGTAGCATCATGCCCACCTGTGCCTGGAACTTTCGCCTCTGACCAAGACATTGCATTTTGTCCTTTCAATGGACCCCATGCTCCGATCCAGCCTAGTCATGATCTTAGTGTCTCAGAATCATCGCATCTCATTTATAATTATCCTTCTCAACAGCATGAACCCATGCAAATAAAAGAGAGCAAACCGCCCACGTACCCTCAGCGTCCAAAGCCTACACCAGGAATCTTAGTTTTCGCCAGACTTGCGTTTCTAGACAGTAAGGTTACACGATGTTATGGCTGTGGCTACTCCTTGAAGCCTGACGAACTATACCCGATCCACCTGATGACCTTGTGCTAACTACAAGACTTCATCGGCAATACTATAAGGCAGGTCAGCAACAAACGTCACCTGATATTTCAAATGTGTACTACCATGTCAACCCATTCTGCATCGGGGTGACCTTTCCTTTGTTCGACCCAAATTTATGCCGAATGCCAGCCGATCTCCAACCGTTTCTTCTCCAAGAACACAAATAGATGATCGTACAAAGGCTTGCTGTAAGGTTCTAGTTGGACTGTGGTCTGTCGCGATCATTTCACCATATCATGTCCCGAGTATTTGAAAGCATGAGATTGAAAACTACGAATCTTTTATTGTTATTCACTCCGTTGAGAAGTAGCGTCTGGGATTGTTACTACAGATTACATTTACGCTAAATTACAATATAAATCTCATTTGTAGATTTGTATTGTCCGTTACTGTTAGCAGTTATGATACCTCTTATTTCGAGGTAGAACGTTAATTGTTATTGATGTCGTTGAACTGTTCAGAGATTTGTGTAGCATCTCGGATTGTTAGAAAACGAAAATTCTCGGCTCGCGTCTCCAAAGTTATACAGTTTTTATTGCTATGACCCACAGTACAATCACGTTCATATCTGGATACAACTATTTACTCGCCATGAAGTCTTGTGCTTTTGTATGAGTTTTTTTGGTTATGTCCATCACCGTTTTGTTTTATTCGATTTACAAACATGAAAAAACATGAAAAAAACTTATTCAACTGGCTGCTGAATGATTCGATACAACAAAATTAGGATTTTGAACTGGTGCTGAATAAAATTCTTTGTTAGCCTAAACTTATAAAATCGTTTGTATCTGGCCCATGTCAAACCCATTTGTAGCTTAAATGATTGCCAAAAGAACCCGAATGATGTAGGGCTACAATTACGAATTCAATTACGGAAAATTCTCCTTGAACTTGACAATTTGATAGCGAGTGAGTTATAAAGAAAACAAACGTTATTCAAATTAAAGAGAAAGCTTTCGCCGAAACATTTTTATTTGTCAGTGTAAAGATAGTTAAAAGGCTTCCGAACAAATTTTCAAACATTTTTTGGAAAAGTAACTGTCACGATGTGACACCTGTCAATTGAAGCATACGCTTTTGAAGAAACAGCAGTACTTGTGTGACAAACACACACGAGTTAACTGATCATGCGACGATTTTCTCCTAAAGAGAAAAACAGAGATCTTACGAAAAGTATTTTTTATTTCCAACGACGATTAATCTTCGAAGATTTACCTCTGTTCCGTTTTAAAATGTCACGGAAAGTGAAATTGTAAGTGAATGCAAATATGTGTTTTGGAGTCGTCAGTCTGCTTGTTTGTTTTCTGTAATGGCGTGCGTAAATGGGTTATTCCGTCTTCCACCGAAAAGCTGAAGTCAATGAGACTCTTTCAACCTAGACACAAGGAGATTTAATGCAACTTTTATTCATCGAATTCCTGCGTTTCTGCCGTGAAATTTATGACGAAAGCGTATTTTAGGATTTTGAACTGGTGCTGAATAAAATTCTTTCTTAGCCTCAACTTATAAATTCGTTTGTATCTGGTGCATGTCAAACCCATGTGTAGCTTAAAGGTCAAACAGGGATTGTCACTCACTAAATTGGCTCGCCATTAAGTCTTGTGATCGCCTTCGTATGAAATTGTTTTTTTAGTTGTTGTTGTCCGCGCTTTACTAGTCCGCGTTTTTCTAGTCCGCGTTTTACTATTCCGCGTTTTACTAGTCCTCGTTTTACTAGTCCTCGTTTTACTAGTCCACGTTTTACTAGACCTCGTTTTACTAGTCCGCGCTTTACTAGTCCGCGTTTTACTAGTCCAGTCCAGTCCAGTCCAGTCTGCGAAATACCATATGCCTTGTCGAAAACGTAGATAATGTTGAAGGCTGTTGAAAGCGTGTTGAATAAATTTTAAATCGATTTAAACTTCATTCGACATCGATTCAACTTTTCCTTTGTAAGGCCTCTTTAACGCCTTTGTAAGACCTTTGTAAGGTCTCTAAAAAGGCCGCCGCACAGTTTTATTTCTGCGTTCAACATTTGCCCCAACGTCCGTTTAACTTTTGTCGAACGAAAGTTGGTCAAATGTTGATACCTTTTAAACGGGCATTTACTGAATTAAGGACCTTTAGCAGTCGGCAAAGCGGTGGAAAATGTAGATTCCAAATGGATTTATTTAGTTAGTTAGAATTTCGCGAATGGCCGGATGTGTTTACGATTTCTTGCAACGCTTCTCTCATTTTTGCGTTCAACATTTGCCCAACATCCGTTCAACTTTTGTCGAGTAAATGCCGGTCAAATGTTGAAACCATTTAAATGGACCTTTATTCAAGGACCTTTAGCAGTCAGCAACAGGGCGGAAGACGTAGATTGAAAATGAACTTATTCATTCGAATTTCGTGAATGGCGGATGTGTTTACGGTTTCTTGCTACCCTTCACTTCAACTTCATAAATGGTCGTTGGGTTTTTAGTCCACAGACCGCGCAAATCCAAAGCTGTTTGTTTAGCAGAGGACGGCTGAGAAATGTACAAAGTTTCCAACGGCACTCGCTGAGCTATTTTCTGCTCATAAGTCTTTTGTTTTGCCACGTCCTCGTCACCGTTACCCGGTCGTGGTTTTTGCAAAGTTACTTAGTTCTTACACTGTCAAACATAATTCTCTTTCTTGAGGGTAACTGCTTTGTTATCAAAACAAACAAAAAAGCACTTGTGTTGTACAAGTATTAGCACTTTGGCGCAATAGTTCCTTTGTGGCGCGAAATTGAAGACGGTCACAATGGCAAAAGCAATGTATCTATAAGGACGCTCAAAAGTTTATAATTTCTAAATAATTACTAGTAGCATATACAATCCCTCATTGGCAAACTTCAGAGCAATGACATGGATTCATAAAAAGAATTTAGAAGACAACGCGTATATTTCTTTTTTAATAAGTTATCGCAGATCGACAGATTGAGGCACGAAAAATGAAACAAATCAATTTTCCTTTGAGGCCGCTCAAAAGTTAGTCTTTCACTCAAAACACAAAGATTACAATTCATTATCAACACTTACCGCTGCGTTAATAGTGCGCCGTGAGATCGAAATTAAGCTGACTTCCATAAACGACAACCGCGAGAACCCCCTTAGTTTATAATCATGGTACCGAGACGACCTCCGCAAACGGTAAGTACCAATTTCCAGCTCTGTGAGGTATAGGGAGATGTTTACAGATGACACTTCGCCGATATATAGAGATCAAGATCCCCAAATAAATATACGAACCTGCTACGAACGCATCGGGCGAACGCGTAGGGTAAACTTTAATATCTTTCCACCGTAAAACTCTCGCCAGAAAGAAAATTAGTGAGTTCCGTCAAAGCAAAAACTATTGTATTAGGATATAAAATTCAAACTGAAATTTTTAATGCTTATGTAGTCACGCTTCTAATACCAATCAGTTGAGAAATGTCAAGGCGACTGCCTCTTTCGACTCTGAGTTTCATTCCTGTGAGATTACACTACAGCAAACGAGTGACATGTTTGAGAGATGACCTTTCACCGATCACGATCATTTTCAATTTCATCACTATAAATTTGTGAGCCAATGAAAACCGAGGTGTCCATGTTGTTTTCAATTTAACACTGAATTTTATTCCGCTGTAAAACTCACCCACCGAGACTTTTCCTTCTTACAAAATCGAACAGTCCAAGTATTGAAGACGGCACTGATTCATCCTCGGAGACCCAGGGGCTGTGGGTCGATTTCAAGTTAGGGCGTGAAGAGCCTCTGGGGACATTGTCTTACAAGACAAGTTCCAAACGGTCGCTGTCGTTCTGCCATCTGATTGGTGCCAGAAAATCTTTGTGTTTTTCTGCCCAATCAGAGTGAAGTGTGTTTTAGAGTCCTTTCGTGTGTTTTAACACGGACATATACTACTAGCTCAGCTGCTCGCTATGTTTGTTTGGACCGTGCGACGGAGATTTGTTTGAGGCGAAAAGTTTCAGTCTCGGCACACAATTTAAGAGAAATCGATCAGATTGTCAGCGAAAATCTTACCGGAAATTATACTGAATACTTTCGCAGGTATCACTAGAGAACGTGTTTTAAAGTTTGCGAGGTTTGTATACAACACGATGGTTGCAGTCATTGATACGTCGCTTTAAACGTTAAACAAGATTTAAGCTTAAATCTTTCTAGATTTTTTGCATAATTTGCTGTGACTGAAACTTTGCCAATCCCGTGAAGTTATTTCGTAGCACGGGCCACGCAGGTATGTCGAGCAACTGGTACTTGCGCAAATTTCTCTGCGTGCCAAAATCTAATCTCATCTTCGCTTGAAAAATAAGAAAAGCTAAGCGTGGAAACTTTTGCTTATTAGATGTGGGTAGATGACCCTGTACTATTAAGCTGACATTTGCAATAAAGCAAACCCGCCCTTCCCATCCAATATTTCTTGGTCTTTAGTTTTGTTTTTCCCACCGAAAACAGCATCGGATCGATTTCCAATGATCAAACGTATTTAACTTGGTCTTCAACAATCGACAGAAGAGGTGAAATGACAATGACCAAGGGACTAGAAGAGAATCCGTGGCCCTCCTAGCTCAAGAATTTCAACACTCTAGACAGCAGTTGAAAGATTAAACTCTTTCCAAACCCCTTCGGTAACTGCCCGAAAACATCTCTCCTTCTCACGATGTTCTCGTTAATAAGTTTTTGTTCAGATTTTAATCAGCTAGCCGGAAAGACAGCTAAGCTTTCTCTTAGCACTTGCTGAATGTGGTCCACGAACTTAACGTTCTCTGCAACCTTGGCCGTATTGTGAACGACTTTACTACTAAGATTAGATTTTGGCGCGCACAGAAAGCAGAAAGCTACGTAGGCGAAAGCGCCAGTTGCTCGACATACCTGCGTGGCCCGTGCGACGAAATAACTTCACGGGATTGACAAAGTTTCAGTCTCAGCAAATTATGCAAAAAATCTAGACGTTTAAAGCGACATAGCAATGACTGCAACCATCGCGTTGTATACAAACCTCGCAAACTTTAAAACACTTTCTCTAGTGATACCTGCGAAAGTATTCAGTATAATTTCCGGTAAGATTTTCGCTGACAATCTGATCGATTTCTCTTACATTGTCTGCCGAGACTGAAACTTTTCACCTCAAGCAAATCTCCGTCGCACGGTCCAAACAATCATAGCGAGCAACTGAGCTGGTAGTATATGTCCGTGTTAAAACTCACGAAAGGACTCTAAAGCACACTTCAATTTGATTGGGCAGAAAAACACAAAGATTTTCTGGCACCAATCAGATGGCAGAACGACTGCGACCGTTTGGAACTTGTCTTGTAAGACAATGTTCCCAGGGGCTCTTCATGCCCTAACTTGAAATCGACTCAGCCCCTGGGTCTCCGAGGATGGCACTGATTATAATCACGAAACAAACATTCCAAAGTAGGAGCGTGACTACTTTACTATCCCTTAGACCGACATTATTGAACGCATCGGATGAACAAGTAGTTAGTTGGCTAATTGGTGGGTACTCAAAAAAGTGGAAAGAATGGATAAGAGAAGGGAAACTACAAACTCAAGAGATACCGTTGGAGGACATTATAATGAAAGTGGAATTGGAAACCAAAACCAAGAAAATGAAAAAGGAAACCATAAAAAAGCTCAAAGGGATTTGTGGCAAAAAAGATAAAATAACATGAGTAAATTGCCATAGAAAATAGTACTTTCCTTTATCTCTTGTCTTTACAGCAAAGACATTTGTTGAACTCCGGTTTGATGAGTATGACGTGCATGAACTTAACATCAAAGCTAGAGTAAGAATTCTTCGACAAAGGCTTTAAATAAGAATTGTCCAGACTACACATCTGAACAAGTATTATTTATATAATTTGATTTCGCTGTAAAAATTTAGGTATCCGTCACTCGTGTTGAAAGCCTCGATAGAGGCGCTAGGTTTTCAGCAGTCTTTGCTCCTGTATGCTTGAGTCAGGCTTTATCAGTTGCTGCTGAGCTTGTTGACAAAGGCTTGGAAATAGGCAGTTCTAAGGCATATAGCTTACAAGAAGTATGGTTTGCTTACTGAGAGCGAGAGAGCTTTAGATTTGATTATAATACAAAAGTCGATGACCAAATAAGCGTTTTTTATGGCTTGCGAAGGATATCGTTCATCAAAACAGAAAGGTAATAAAACAATAGAAGCTTTATACCTAAGAACAATCCAAAATTAATTTACTTCACGCACAAAAATCTTCATTTACATCTATCAGTTTAACTATTTTAGTAAAAGATGATCACATCCTGCATATGAGAACCTGAAAGTTAACATAAGGTTGATAGATTAAGAAAATGTCATCTACAGTAATCCAATTTCAATTTACCTCGGTGTTGTCCGGCTGAAATTTTAAAACAGAACTTTAACTTTGGTTGCAAAATATCAGAAATTATTAAAAACTAGATCATTGGATAATGCAATTCAAGACTTTTATTGGCTTAGCCATTATGGTATAGCAGCCAATATACCATAATCTACAAATATGGTAAGCGTACGTGTTAGCTTAAAATTAAAAGGGAGCTAAGAATTTAATAAAATTTTATAATTTGATTTAACGTTTTTCCTAAAACAATTATTCTACTCGCGCTTGTTGGATATGAGATGATTATAGCCAACTCGGCGCTACGCGCCAAGTTGGCTATCCATCATCTCATATCCAACGCGCGCTCGTGGAATAATTGTTAATTATCACGCACTCTCTTAATTTCCTTCTGCAGCCGTAGATTGAAAGAAAACACCCCAAGCGCGTTCATAGATCTCCTGGTGAAATAATTTAGAAAGTGATGAATATGATAATACCTATTTTTCACTGGTGACCTAAGACCACTAAGTTTCCTAAATAGGGCCTGTTCGTTGACGAATTCAGCTGCCGAAGCCACCATAGTCCCTGGAAAGATGTACTTGAAAAGCAACTTGAGCTTCAACATCTCTTTACAAAAAAGAGACATCAGAAAATCATGAATCTATTGAGGAAGATTAACTCTTACCATCTCATTAGGTAGTGGCTATTTGGTCTTTCTTCTAAGAAAAGAAACAAGAAGAGGGAATCTGCCATCATGGCTTAACCTTCAAATTCCTTCCAGGACCCGATTGAAAATTCAGCCAATGAGCGTCTTGCGAAACATGTCAATGTGAAACTAACTTACAGCGTCAAATCTGGAGAGCTTGCCCTCCAGGTGCTAGCCAGCTCCTCCAGGAAATTAGGTACCTCACTGTCCCTGATTGAAATCTACTAAGTGATCAAAAGAAATGCTTAAAGTGCCCCTGAGACGAAAATTTACCATTTTATTTTGGCCTAAATTGTTTACACAATGTTGAATTGGATCAAGTTAACACCCTTTTTGCCATTAAAAATTTAAAACAAACCTTCGATGAACAGTTTTTACCGCTTCAAAGTCGTCCATAAATCGTCCGCCATTCCTGAAGACATGTTCCAGCCGAGCCCGCTAAAACGTCATCATGACGTCAAAGGCTCAACAAACTTATGCTTTGCTTTGTCACAACTCTCGTTGTTCGCTGCACAGAGAATCACTGTTTCGTTGTCAGTCAGGAAATGTCGACTTTTTCAGACGATGAATTGTCCCAGAAATCATCTGAAGCTTCTGTGGATAGTTTTGCGCCGACAAACAATGAATTTTTGCCCTGCGAATAAAGATAAACAAAGAACGGCACGGATTCCCCATGTGGCTTTTGTGGTCGCATCGCTTTATCGGCTTCGAACTGTATTTTTGCTTGTCGTAAGGAATTTTCCTTTTTTGCAAGAAATGATCGGGTGATTAGCAAAAATAGTTTTCGGCAATGGCTAATTGTGTATCCGAAGGCGGATATTGGGAGTTTGTGAAAGCCATTTCTAAGCCATCAAAGTGTTTTCCCCGATGGATTTGGTCAATGATCTCATTAACCCTTTCCTACGTGTTTTTTACTATCGGTGCTTTGAGAGGTTTGAAGTGGACTCTGTTGTTGAGCTGCACTTTGGCCTCTTTTGTTTTTTCTGTCTTATTCATGATGACTATTGTTGTGTTGCTTCGGTGAGGTTTAAAGCAGAGATTGTTTCAACTCTTTTAGAGCCGTGACTTCATTACGTTACAAAGTACAGTCTGCAAGTAGCGTTATGACAATTTTCCAAGTAGCTCTAAAGGGCGATAGAAGACAGAACCGGTGGCATTCAGTTTGATATGAAACAGAAGTGGTTCTTTGTTTTGTCCGTGAAAGGTGTCTTTCTTTTAGCAGTTGAACACCAACATAGCGCTAACTCGCCGAAAACGCTTCAAAATGGCCTGAGACGCTCGGAATCAACAAAGAAAACAACAAGGCAATAAGGTAAGCCCATTTTATTTCAAAAGAAGACATTTTTTTCTCTCTTTTAAGGCAAACCGATAACATCCCATACAAACCTTTATAAATATAAAACGTTACGCAACACGGTAAGAGTCACGTCCGCTTTTCCAGCAATGAGCTTGGGCTGCCTGTGGAACGACACAAGTACTTTTTAGTTTGTTTTGATAACAAAGCAATTACGCTCAAGAAAGAGAAAGTTTAGTCGACAGTGTAAAAATTAGGTAAGACCCGGTTCACACTACACCGAAAAATTTGGTTTGGTATTTGCGAAAAAGTTAAAAATTTTGTAACAACGAATTTTGTGTTTTTGTATTTAGCGTTCGCACTTGAGACCTGCGAATTATTTGGGTAACCACAAATGTCAAGCAATCGAAAAAGATACCGAGGTTTCGTGACAGTGCGTTTTCTTTTATGTCTTTTCTGGTCAAGGACTGATCGCAAAGCAAAACGCCCCCGCGAGATGTTTTAATCGCCTTTCTTTGCTGTTTGCTTGCCATGCAAAAACTGATTGTGCCAGTGAACAATTACTTTTGGTTTTCTTGGGAAGGATTCGGCTTCTACCAATCATGGAGACTTTAACTCAGTTGCTCAATATACGTCGAGGCCTCAGTCGACTTGTAGAATCCTGGTTTGAAATCGTAACTTCCTGAAGCCTTTTTCCGTAGACAGTTTGAGAATGGGTAGATAGTCATTCCACAACTCACTAACGCGACGTTCAATTACGAGATATGATGACCAGTTGAAGGGTATCTGTCAGGGGACAATAGATTTTCTTGCCCGACAAAACATTGTAGGCATCCAAAAGTAGTTGACGGTATCTTTGTAGTTTGGTGGCTCTTGCGAAAATTTTGGTGGGTCAAAAAAATCGTTCGCACTGAAATTGGTTTCGCGTTGACAAATTCTTTTGCAAAACAAAGAAAATTTCGTGCAGTGCGAACAGGCCCTAACCACGACGGTAACGGTGACGAGGACGTGGCAAACTGAAAACAAATTTAAAAGATCCAATGGGCAGAAAATAGCTTAGCGAGTCCCTTTGAAAACTTTGTACATTTCGCAGCTGTCCTCCCTAACAAACAACTTTTGATTTGCGTGGTCTGTGAACAAAAAGCCCAACGGCAAAATTAGCTAAGTTTTCATTGTGGCTCACATGTGTTGTCCTGAAGTTGAAGTAAAGCGCAGCAAGAAACTGTAAACAAATCCAGCCATGCGCGAAATTCTAACGAAGGGGGCTACCGCCCAGCGAGAAAATTGTGGCTTACGGTAATTTGCGAAACGAAACGAAACGAAACGAAACGAAACGGCCGCTAGTCTATTAGTCAGCGAATCTTGTTTCGTCGAGTACCGATCGGCCGCTATTAGTATCTTGCGAAACAAGGCATCTAGCGAGAGCATTATCCGAAGACAGGGAATTTCTTGTCGCGTCTGTAAGCCAGTATTTGCTTTATCTAACAAGATCATTTTCGGTAGCAGAGCGCCAAAAGAAGTTGACTGCGAACCTTGTTTCGTTTCGTTTCCTCTCGTTTCGTTTCCTTTCGTTTCGCAAAATACCATAAGCCGGCCGTTATTGGTATTTTGCGAAAAAACGACGAAAACGATTAGCTCAATGGATAGAGCGCTGGACTGTAGTGCGGGAGGTCGAGGGTACGAGCCCCGGCCGGACCAACACTTAAGGTCTTAAAATAATTGAGAAGAGTTTGCTACCTTTCTATAACATCAAGAAATGGTTAGATATTCAAGTCGTCTCGGATAGGGACGAATAAATGGAGTTCCCGTCTCCTGCAGGGTTGGGGCAGGAGACGTTAATTTCCCACACACGAGATTACTGCGTGATGGATGTCCTCCCCTGGGGTGGGATGGGTGGGTTAGGACAGCAGGTCCACATCAGCTATTACAGCTGCCAATTAATCAACCTGCTTAAACAAATAAATGAACTTCAACTTGAACTTCAACTTCAAGGCACCTAGCGAGAACAGTTTTCGAAGAGAGGGAATACTTGAATTTCATGCCGCTTCTGTAAGCCTGTCTTTGCTTTATCTGGCAAGACAATTTTCGGGAGCAGAGCGCCTAAAGAAATTGTCTACGAACCTTGTTTCGTTTCGTTTCGTTTCGTTTCGCAAATTACCGTAACCCGAAAATTGTTTATTAAGGGCCTGTTCGCAATTTGTGAAATTTTGTTTGTATTGCCAGAAAACATCTCAACGTGAAACATTTTCATTTTCCCAACAAAACCAAAAGTTACTGTTGACCAGCCACAATCAGGTTTTGCATGGCAAGAAACAGCAAAGAACGACGATTAACACATTTTGCAGGGGCCTTTTAATTTGCGATCAGTTCTTGACCACAAACGACATGAAAGAAAACGCACTGTCACGGAATCTCGATATCTATTTCGATTGATTGACATTTGTGGTTACACAAATAATTCGCACGTCTCAGGAGTGAGCGCTATTACGAAAACAAATAATCCGCCGTTTCAAAATTTTCAATTTTTTTGCAAATACACAACCAATTTTTTTCGGTCTAGTGCGAAAAGGGCCTTAGACACAATTTCTGTTATCACCAACACTTCCCAAGCACGGATGGTTTGTCGCGACTTGACAAATTTAGCCGAAGCGGACAAATTTTCAAAGGCACCGCCGACAACATTTGTCCCGAGTAAAACCTTGAGAAAATCGACTAAACAATCAAAACCGTGATAAACTCGTCGATCATTACCAGTGCGGTAACTGAACTGAGTTTAGTTTAGGTGTTAATTTTGGCTATTAACCGAATTTTAGCAACTTCGATATTTTAGTGCGAGTGCAACAGTGGAGACAAAAATTTGTTAAGACAAAAATTTGACCTTTGATTTTGTCGGGACAATTCTAGGTTTACCTGCTAGTGCGGTGGGCCCTAAATACTGAAATGAATCGATTTTTACTCCACATCTTTCGTCGCGTTGCCGACTGCTAAAGGTCTCTAAATGCCCGTATAAACGGTTTCAACATTTGACCAATATTCGTTCGACAAAAGTTGAACGGATGTTGGGCAAAATTCATGATGAACGCAAAAACAAAATTGAGCGGCGGCCTTTTATAAAGCCTTACGTTGTACAAAGGTCTTACAGAGGCCTTACAAAGGGAAAGTTGAATCGATGTTGAATGAAAGTTTAAACCGATTTAAACTTGATTCAACGCGCTTTCAACAGCTTTCTACATTTTTTACGTTTTCAACAATGTTGAAAAAACGCACCGAAAATTAGGTTCAACAAATTGTTGAATTCTGATGCTGAAGTAAATGTTAAAATCTTTTAAGCGGGCCTTAATACAGAATAACTGTCTGCAAACTTCTTAAGTATAAATTAAAACTCATTCAGTACAATTCCAAACTCATTCAGTTTAACTGTGTACTGAATAAGTTTGTTTTTGATGAGCTGTCACATTGATGATTGGACAGTTTTACTTTTTGAGTATGATAAGCATACGCAACAAGTTAAAAGTTAGTCGATTGGCTAATTTTGTACTAGTCAGTTCATTCCAGATTCTTTTTTGGCATTCCAAAAAGGTTTTAGCCTGTGTTGTAAGCAGAATTTTATTAGATCTAACTCCCCAAGCTCGATTCGTCAATGCGATTGTCTGCAGCTGTGCCATTTGGCAATCAGTAACACAGCCTTCATATCGCGGCAGCTCTTGACATTTCACCAAACACTAGTGCCTTCTCCAAGCTGCGGAATTTCAGAAATTTTTGAAACGCTGGTGGGATAAGGAAACGTGCTGCGATGACAGATAATAATCCTTTTTTATTGCTTTAATTGAACAAAGCTTCCCTTGTGCGACATGAATATGTGTGACCGCAAACCGCTAGGAATCAGGTGAGAAGACTATCGGTCACGTTCGCCGTTTGCGGCCCACGATTGAACTTCAGGCAGGTCCACTCGCTCGCTGCTTTTCTTCTTCCCGTCCGAAAGTTCTCACATATGTCTTGCAAATATATGTGAGATAAAGTCTACCTTTTGGGGTAGAAATATAGCACAGCCTCAGGAAAAAGACTCTAGTAAAATTTAGTCATGCATAATCGCGCATTAAAATGTGTTTTGCAGAATTTCTTGAGAAGTAAGCGTAAACTTCTTCAAAATAAAACTGTTATGGGTTTATAATCTGCCACCTTCAAAAAATTTAATCGCACTAAGTATTACCTACTATCGAACGAAAATAATAAATCTATCAGGTTACCTTAGATTCAATATCATTTAAAGACATACTTATGTTATTTGATGTCTACGTGAGTGAATGCGGGTATATGGTGTGACCTTTAACATCTATTGCGTGCGCAAGACGACGTTGGAATTTGAAGACCTTTCAGCGAGTGCTACCTTGAATTCAAAGGAAGCGCCGAGATAAACAATGAACAAATCCCTCCATCCTATCATAATGGTGCACCTTGAATATTCCAGGAGGAAAGGGTAAAGATAAATGCGCTGTCAACATATCATAGCTTTGCTACTACATATATATCTTTATTTGGACCTCTGTTTTTCGTAATCATCTCTTTAAAATTAATCTCACATAGAACTTCCCGTCTGCCAAAGGAACTCTTAATATTTTGTTTTGATTTTTCGTCGATGGGCTGAGGGCAAATTCTCAGCATATTACGTCAGTAGGTAAGGTCTATTTTTTCATTGTATTATATTTCATTCATTTGATGACTTCGTGGGTGAATCGGTACATGCTTCATTTGGTACGTTCAACTAGGAGACCATCGTGTGCGCAAGACGGCATTAGAATTTGGAAACCCTTTCAGCAAACGCAACCTAGAATTCAAAGGAAGCACCGAGATAAACAATGAGCAAATCCCTCCATCCTCTCATCATCTTCTTCTGGGGCCACATATTGTTCGTGCGCGTGCAGTGTCGAGGCACTCTCGGGATTCTTAATGAGTCAAAGTTATCGGAACGCAAGGAGCTCTGTTTCAGGAGATGTGACATTGGCTTTCAAGCAGATGACAAGGAAACATCGAGTAAAGAGGTACGAAGCAATGTTTTTTGCACCTGAAGCGATTTACAAGTAGAACCTTCGCAGTTAAACAATTCAGTTCGACTGTATATGTAAATGCTTTTTGTTTGTTTGTTTTTTTTATTTGAGAGTACTACTGTCCTCAGAAATTCCAGTAGTAGTCCGTATTTGTTTGCATAGCGTCTCCTTCACAAGATATATTTCTGATTAAAGGAGTTGATGAGATGAATATTGTCGTGAAAAGTTTAACCTGGCTGCAGAGATCTAGTTAAGATTTCGGTTATAAATGTATTCATGTCGAAAACTTCCTCCCGACTGCCAAAGTAAATATTGCCCAATATTTTAGTTTTCCTATCGGTCGCATGTGAGATACTAAGGCCGTCGTGTTCCAAACATTTCTACACGGGCTTGCTTCCATTTTCAGTTCAAAATGTTCGTAGTAGCATTACTTAACTGACAACGTTTCAAGTTGTAAGGCGATTGGGCACAAATCGTCTCTCTAACAGATAATTGTTCCTAGCCCTTATAGCTGTTTACCATGCACTCCTGCTGTCAACAATATCAATTAATAACAAATGCAAACGTGCTCAAAATTTTCAGTAATTATTAGTCCGGTGGAGTCCATCAAAACCGTAAACAATGGACTCTTTCATATAGCCGTGGTGCGATCTTGAAGGAACAAATTAAATCAAGTTTTGGCTAACATCCATAAACGTGAACTAAATGGCGCACCAAACCATGTTAACCGTATTACGCTTTAAACGCCAAAATTCACAAACAAGTTTTACTCTGAAGGTTAGGGTCTATTTAAGGCTGGGCACTTCGATACCTTTCTTCCATTTAGTTAATGCGCTACCTTTTAAGAGCCGGCGAACCTGGTGACTGGATAAGATGTCTCCCCAATCAGTTCGAACAATTCCCGAACCAACGAGCACGAAACACATGTATGTCGCCATTGCTTTTATAATTATAAAAGAAAGCTTATCTCGGCTGTTTAATGGTATCTAATGACACCACGAAAACAAAGGAAGGTTGGTAAAAACATACATGAATCAGTGATTGATATGTGTCGCTGCGGTTATCATATAGTGATTATCATCTTAATTTTTCGGTGATTATTACCATTCTTTTCGTGGTTTTGTTTTGTTTGGGTTTTATTTGTCCCTGGTTTCCTCATTAGTTTTTCTTGGATATTTCGCTTTAAAGATATTTCGGTTTCTGTAGAATCACGTTGCTGTTTTAGGTTCAGACTCCTTTCTTTTCATTGTATTACAGTCATGAATAATCGAACGATACAATAATGTCGCCAGATGTCAGCAAAGAGTAAACCGGTAACCCACATGCTGTGATACAAGACACCGGTATAGTGTTTGAACAGCTGTGGTTCATAAATTAAAAAATTCCCTACACTTATAGGCACGCAAGAAAAGCAAACAAACAAACAAAACAAATCTAATAAATCACAAGAAAACAAAATGTAGCAAAACCGAAAGTGATAGCCTAGTAAACAACACGAGTAACCTTCCCTCCCTCCCCCCTCCAAAAAAAAAAAAAAAACGAAAACAAAAGAAAAAAGAACATTACCAGATTGTGAAGGTTTGAGTATCCTTGCTTATGCAGGCTTTGTTAGTATTAATGTTGATAAACTCTAATTGTTTGATACGTGTAACGAGAGAAATGTACTTACTGGAAATTATATGAACCCGAACTCAGTGGGTTATGAGGCCTATGAACGACATGCTTTTGAGCTTCACCTTTCTCGTCAAATGATATAATAACGTACAGGTTATAAGGAAAATCCACTTCATTAGAAAATGAGACATCAAAATACTTGAAACCGTCAGTTAAGGCGAAAATCAGTAAACATGACCATAGAGTGAGTGTACATGGAAACCTGGAGACTAGTTAACCAGTTTAAAGGTTCTTTATACGTAAGATCGTCAGCTGTTCGCGGTAAGCAGCGTAAATGGGGAAAACAGAGTTTTAGATCCCCTTTCTTTTGTGAAAATTTTTCACCGTAAACCGCTAGGAATCAGGTGAGAAGACGCTAGCGGTCATGTTCGCTGTTTGCGGTCCACGTTTGAACTTCAGGCAGGTCGACTCCCTCGGCGCTTTTCTTCTTCCTGTCCGAAAGTTCTCGCATGTGTCCTGTAAATATATGTGAAATGATGTCTTTTCTTTTAAATCAATCCTTTCATCAAACGTGGATCGAAAACTCCTTCTTGGCGAGATCCGAAACACCTTTAAAGCATCTGACGGTTAATCAGTGGGCTGCTTTTTGACGGCTGACGGTTAAATTTTAGGCCCTTTGACAGCTGATGGTTTAACCCCCTCGAAGCCCTCTATCATGCATGATACTTGTCATCTCGTTGACGAACTGTTGCAGCAAGAAAACCTTTTTCAGGATGTGCTCGTTAATTTGTTTTTGAAAAAATAATCAGCGTACAAGTGTAACTGATACGAACGTGTTTTTCATTAAGTACTTTATTTATATAGAAATACAACATGAACAGAATTTTCCACAAAATATTGATTAAGACAGATCTAAGTGCCTCCCTTGGTTTGATTTAAACCATTCTTGGAGCTCGCTAAAGATTATTTCCAAGGCTCAGTCAGTAAATCTTCAAAACAATTTCAAGTTGCATCTTTTCCCGATCGCGGTGAAGGGATCTTTGACGTAAAATTGACACAGCCTCAGGAAACAAACTCTACTAGAATTTAGTTATGCATAATCGTGCATTAAAAAGTGCCAGAATCTCTTGAGAAATAAGTGTTAACTACTTCAAAATAAATCTGTTATTGGTTTATAAATCTGCCACATGTTCAAAAGCAATAATCCTTACCTATTATCGAACGAAAAGAATAAATACATCAGGTTACCTTAGATTCAATATCATTTCAAGACACGGTCGCGATTTCTGAGATATGTTTGCAATTCAATAGTACTCTAGCACACCCCGAATAATTGTGGTGTTAATATATTTAAACAATCCTTCAATCTGTGTCAAGATCTCTTTTTATCTGAAGGGAAGGATAAAGATAAATGCTTACTAAAAATAAATGCTTTGCGTTGTCAACACTATAGCTTCGCTATCATATGACATATTCTTATTTCGGCCTTTGTTTTCTGTAATTATCTCTTTTAAAATGCATCACGCAAAGAACTTCCCGTCTGCCAAAGGAACTCTTAACATTTTGTTTTGATTTTTCGTCGATGGGTGTTTCGTCGTTAGATGACGCCCACACGATCGTGCTATGTAACTACGTCAAGGATATATGCGGTGGCCTAATTCTTTTGTCTTCTCCATATTTCTTCACTTTCCTACTCTCTTTATTTATTTATACCTCAGTAACAATATTCTTTCTTGCCACGTTTACAATCGGCCTAAGGCATGACTACGTTGGAATACCAGTTTTACCCATGTGCCTCACTTTGTAGAGGCATGAGTTTCAAGAAGAAAGTGTTCCCAGAACACGACTGGAGACATAAAAATACCCACAGAAACACAATAAGAAAACGTCCGAGATTCATGACAATTTTAATGAAAACGAGGCTCGAGGGTGAATTTTCAGATTATTACGTCATGTGCGTAAGTTATATTTTTCATTGTATTATATTTCTTTCATTCGATGTCGACGTGGGTGAATGGGTACATGCTTCATTTGGTACGTGCAATTAGGAGACCATCGCGAGCGCAAGACGACATTAGCATTTGGAAACCCTTTCAGCGAATATAACCTTGAATTCAAAAGAAGCACCAAGATAAACAATGATCAAATCCCTCCATCTTATCATGATCTTCTTCTGGGGCTACATTTTGTTCGTGCGCGTGCAATGTCGAGGCACTCTCGGAATTCTTAATGAATCAAAGTTATCGAAACATAAGGAGCTCTGTTTTAGGAGATGTGACAATGGCTTTCAAGCGGATGACAAGGGAATATCGAGTAAAAAGGTACGAAGCTAAGCTATGTATTTTGCGCCTATCATGATCTTCTTCTGGGGCTACATTTTGTTCGTGCGCGTGCAATGTCGAGGCACTCTCGGAATTCTTAATGAATCAAAGTTATCGAAACATAAGGAGCTCTGTTTTAGGAGATGTGACAATGGCTTTCAAGCGATGACAAGGGAATATCGAGTAAAAAGGTACGAAGCTAAGCTATGTATTTTGCGCCTGCAGCGATTTACATTTAGAACCTTCGCAGTTAAACAATTCAGTTGGACTGCATATGTAAATTATTTTTTTTCATTTGAAGTTGATGTACTATTGTCCTCAGAAATTCCAGTAGTAGTCTGTATTTGTTTGCATAGCGTCTTTTCACTAGATAATACTTCTGATCACCTTTAAAGGAGTTAATGAGATAAATATTGTAGTTGAAAGTTTAGCCTGGCTGCATAGATCTCGTTAAGATTTCGGTCATAAAAGTATTCATGTCGAAAATTACATCCCGACTGCCAAGGTGAATACTGCGCAATATTTGAGTTTGCCTATCGGTCGCATGTGAGATAACAAGGCCGTAGTGTTCCAAACATTTCCACACGGGCCTGTTCCCATTTTCATTTCAAAATATTCCTGATGGAATTACTTAACTGACAAAGTTTCAAGTTGTAAGGCAATCTATTGGATTTATTCGAGCTTACCAGTTGACTGGGCATAAATCGGCTCTTTAACAAATAATTGTTCCTAGCCCTTAGAGCAGTTTACCGACACTTCTTCTGTCATCAATATGAATTTACAACGAATGCACACGTGCTCAAAATTGTCAGTAATTTAGTCTGGTCGAGTCCATCGAAACCGTGGACATTGGACTCTTTCATATAGCTGTGGTGGGATCTTGAACGAGCAAATTAAATCAAGCTCTGGCTACGATCCATAAACGTGAACTCAATGGTGCACCCAACCATGATTACCGTATTGCGCTTTAAATGCCAAAAATTCACAAGCGAATTCTACTCTTAAGCTTGGGGTCTATTTAAGGCTGGGCACTTCGATACCTTTCTTCTATTAATGCACTACCTTGTTCGAGCAGGCGAACCTGGTGACTCGATGAGATGTCTCCTCAATCAGTTCGATCAGTTCTCGAATCAACGAGCACACAACAGATGTATGTCGCCATTGTTTTTATAACTATAAAAGAAAGCTTATCTTGGCTGTTTATGTAATGGTTTCTAATGACACCACGAAAACAAAGGAAACGGGAATAGGATAAGATATCGACTGGACTGGACTGGACTACTTCTTGGGCTTTTTTTGGACCATATTTGGACCATTCTTTGGACCATTTTTTTTGGACCATTTTTTGGACCATTTTATAAGGGGGAGGCAAACCTTTATTACTCAGGGAGGGGTGGGTGCAGTGTACAAGTACTCGGAATTTCACGTTTTTCAAGGTGTGCGGTCTGCGGTCTGCGTTATCGAGGTCTGTGTTAACGAGACACCTGAGAGAATATTTCTTTGTACGATTGTACCAAAAATGCTTTCATATAGTAAACGTACAAACGTTAAGCTTACGATAGCGGTGAATTCTATTTTTTCGGCTAAAGTCAAGGGCCAAGGAACAGAAATTCCGAGATCTCGTCTGAGAACATCAATGACAAAAGAGAGATGGATAAATCTGGTAATTACACACTGGACGTATACACAAAGGAAAACTGATAGTGCACAATTCGACTAAAAAGGCACACATAACCTCTGCAAGACTGGTAACTCGACAATGGAGGATCGTAAACGCGATATTTTCAATAAGAAGTAAAGTCCAGTGTTAACGTGGCAGTTTCGCTATCGCACGACTAAAACATTAAATAAACGCCGCAGTCGAGCGCAGAAATGTTGATGCAGGAGAAGTAAGTCGAAAAACGATTAAAATAATTATGACGATAGAGTGAAAGCTCCATTAACCAGTAGTGTTTACAATTACAACTAGAAGATGCACGAGACGGGGCTACGGTTTTTCGTCTTTATCTTAGAATCTATCCATTTCTTGATATGATAGAAAGGTAACACATTCTCCTCATTTATTTTAAGACCCTGAGTGTCGGTCCGGTCCAGGGCTTAAACCATCGACCTCCCGCACGGCAGTCTAGCACTCCACCACTTGAGCTAATTAGAACCAGGCGGCGCCTTTCTTCTTCCTGTCCGTAGGTTCCCACAGATGTCCTGTATATATATGTGAGAGGAGTCTTTTCTTTTAAAAATCCGTTTGGGACGTTAGAAAACCAAACATTTTGCCACATTTTGTGTTTGAAAACATGGAAGGACTTCCATCTTTCGTGTAATTCAAGATGACAGCACACACGATGATTTTTTTTTTCAGGTGAAAGGTGACGTCGATCTAAGAGCTGAAACTAAGCATTTCTCTTTACTCTGTTTGAAACGTCAAACTGCTAATGGCGGTTTCACGTTTGCGGTTAACACTTCAAACATGAATCTGAAACTCTCTCTTAACGAGGTCCGTAACACCTTTAAAGCGTCTGACGGTTAATTTTGAGCCATTTTTTCGCGGTCGACGGTGAAAACGTACCCTTTTTGACGGCTGACGGTTAAATTTCAGGCCCTTTGACAGCTGACGGTTAAACCCCCTCGAGGCCCTCTGCCATGCATTATACTTATCATCTCGTTCACAAACTAGTAAGAAAACTCCTTTTTTCAGGTTGTGCTCATTACTTTGTTTTTGAAAGATAATCAGCTTATAGGTGAAACTAGTACGTGCGTGTTTTTCATTAAGTACTGGTAGTTTGGAAAATATAAAATGCTAGAATTTGGAACCGGAACCGGAATCGGAATACCCGGAATTCCCAGAATTACCGAAAAATAGTATTGATGATTGAAAATAAATGTTGAGTTCACAACTCAATTAAATAATTTAATACGAATTAAATTTTTCTCGGAAAGGTCCTAAAAAAAACACACTTACCGGCAGTGTTCATGCAGATACACGTATTAGAATTAAAAAAAGTCCGCGTCAGGCCAGTAGCCCATACAGCCTAAGCGACGAGATATTTGTACTCTCACATCCCCCTCAATAGGATGCTAGTCCATCACATGGCTACTCCCCGTTTTGAATTCGCCTCCACCCATTTACACACCTGTAGGATGTCTACGGCGCCAGGACTATTAGGCCGCCACGATTTTCCAACCAGAACCATTGCAGAAGATTAAACAAATGCAATATTTCCAATTAGTTTAATAATTCCATTGTAAAAAACTCCGAACTGTTAAACATTAATACGCTACCTCAAATAATTACTGTACTGATGGATTCTTCTAAACAAGGTTTATATTCAAAGTTATATATTCAAAGTATTTATAATAAACGCGAAAAGGTGTCGAGTAACTGACGATCTCTTAATTTTAACTGTAGACGGCTAGTCTTAGTGGTGGCTGCTTTGATAGCTTCCAATGTGTGGTTAATAATTATTTAAGGTAGAGTATTAATTTGTAATAGTTCGGAGCTTTTTACAATTTAACTATTAAACTAAATTTATCTTACTAGACGTTTTGTTGTGTAGTATCGCTGAGTATTTTTAAGAGTTGTGCCGTATTTTGACGAGCCCGTAGAGCGAGTCAAAATACAAATAACGAGTAAAAATACTCAGCGATACTACTCAACAAAACGTCTAATAAGTTATTTATTATCCAACACGCCAAACTTTATTTCAGTGCGGGCGAATTTCGCGGATATTTATTTACGAGGAGTGCGTGACAGAAGTATGCGAAGCGGAACGGAATTGGCGTGTTGTGTTGCTGTTTCTATTTTCATCATTAAATGAAGAAATTTTCTGTTCGTCAAGCTGTTTTTCTTTGTTCGATTCATCTAATAAACGTGGATCTATATTTGCCAGCCATTCTGACTCTTCGTCGTCGGAAATATGGTTCAAATTGCCCGCCACTTTTTTTTTTTCGTAACTACAATCCAATTCTTCGCTTGCGCGATGCGAGAAAACCTGTTTAACCGGTACTCTACAATAGACGAGTACAAATGCCGCGTGATATTTGAACTCGTCTATGGCGTTATTTGTACTCGTCTAAGTGTAGTTGGATAATAATTGGAAATAATGCTTTTGTTTAATCTTCTGCAATGGTTCCGGCTGGAAAAGCGTGGCGGCCCGATGGTCATGGCGCCCTAGATGTCCTACAGGTGTGTAAATGAGTGGAGGCGAATTTAAAACGGGGAGAAACCATGTGATCGATTAGCATCCCATCCAGGGGGAGGGGAGAGTACAAATATTTCGTCGCTTAGGCTGTATGGGCTAATGGCCTGACGCAGACTTTTTTTAATTCTAATACGTGCATCTCCATGAACAGTGCCGGTAAGCGTTTTCTTTTTTTGTGACCCTCAGTGAAAAGTTTCGTATTAAATTTTTTAATTAAGTTGTGAATTTACCATAAATTTTCAATCATCAATATTCCTATTTATCTATTAATTTGCTTTTATTTTTTTTAAAATTTATTATTTTTCGGTCATTCCGGGAATTCCAGGTATTCCGGGTATTCCAATTATTCCGGTTGCGGTTCCGAATTCCGGTATTCCTTATTTTCCAAACTACCGTAAGTACTCTAATGATATGGAAATTTAATATTACCGGATATTGCGAATAATTTTGAACGAGACAGATCTAAGTGCCTCTCTTGGTTTCTTTTCAGTTATTCTTAGAGCCGACAAAAAATTTTTTGCAAGGCTTAGTCAGTAAAGCTTCAAAACGATTTCATGTAAACCACGGGTCTTAGTATTGTATTTACATCGCATCTTTACCCGATCGCGGTGAAGGGATCTTTAGCGTAGAAGTAACACAGCCTCAGGAAACAAACTCTAGTAGAATCTAGTTATGCATAGTCGTGCATTAAAATGTGTTTTGCTAGAGTTTCATGTAAATAAGTGCAAAAGACTTCAAAATAAATCTGTCATTGGTTTACAATCTACCACATGTTTAAATGATTTAATCGCAACAACCATTACCTATTATCGAGCGAAAAGAATAAGTATATCAAGTTACCTAAAGCCCTGGTCAAACGGCGCATGATAGTCGATGATAGTTGATGATAGTCGATGATAGCTGAAGCGCACGCTTCCGTTTGACCACCAACTATCATACACTATCATCGACTATCACCAACTATCATTCATTTTGAGCTTGTTCAAATTCTTCATGATAGTCGATGATAGTTTTTCTCGTTTGACCAAGCGTACGATAGTTAAACAATAGAGTATCTTTTCTGTCGAGGAAATGATCGATTTAAACCAATAAGAACCGGAGTAAATTTAGTGGTGAACTATAATTCATGATAGTTTTTGGTCAGCTGTTTTCCCCGAAAATCGGCGGGCTCGTTTAAAATGGTCGCCAAAGGCTCCTCGCGAGGCTCAGTTTTAGCTTCAGAAATTCCTTTTCATACCCAAGATAATAACAATGAGAAAGAAAATATTGAAAACCAAGAATCTGGAGAAAGCGTCAACTCGCAGGAATTCGAGGAGACACCGCCGAAAAAACAGCGTTTCACTAAACGTTCAACGGCGAGATGGAGTAATGACCTCATATTACGTCTAACAGACGTACATTCCTCCAACAAATCGGCCACTAGTAGGCAAGCTGCCGCCCTCTTTCGTCGTAAATTCATACTTCAACAAGTTTGTTTGTCTCACGCGAAGCCATGTTAGTGTTCACATTTTACGCGGAAAGAGCCTGGAACTAGCTGCTCTCGTGACTTTGCTCGCGCGAGTGCCGGTGAACTATCATCAACTATCACGAGCTTTTTTGGCCGTTTGACCATGCGAATGATAGTTGGTGATAGTTGGTGATAGTTTGAAGAGAATCAACTTTCATCGACTATCATGCGCCGTTTGACCAAGGCTTAAGGTTCAATATCATTTGAAGACACGGTCGCGATTTCTGAGATATATCAGTAATTTAATAGTGATCTAGCGTACCCCGATCCTTTAATCTATGTCAAGATCCCTTTTTAATTTTAGGTAAAGGAAAGGGTAAAGATAAATGCCTCATAATTTACACTGTCACGTATCCTAGCTTTGCTACAATAGAACATATCCTTATTTAGGCCTCCCTGTGTTCCGTAATCATCTCTTTAAATTCCATCACCCAAATAACTTCCCGTCTGTCAAAGGATTAATATTTTGTTTAGATTTTTGGTCGATAGGTGTTTAGTCGTTAGATGACGTCCACACGATCGTGTTATGTAACTATGTCAAGCCGGATATTTGCGGTGGCACAATTCTTTCGCCTTCTTCATATTTCTTCACTTTCATTCTTTCTTTATTTATACCTTATTAACAATATTCTTTCTTGCTACGTTTACGGTAAGCCTAAGGCATGTTTAGGTTGGAATACCAGTTTCACCCCTGTGCTTCACTTTGTGGACGCGTGAGTTTCAATAGGAAAGTGTTCTCAGGCCACGATTGGGGACACAAAGATACCCAGAGAAAAAATAACTCAAGAATGCGTCTAAGATTCATGAAACTTTTAACGAAAAATAGGCTCGAGGGCAGATTTTTAGCATATTACTTCATGGCATGCAAGGTATTTTTTATTGTATTAGATTTCTTTTCATTCGATTTCTACGTGGGGGAGTGGTGTAGTGTGACCTTATACATCCTGTTATGCTTGATTTGGAGACCATCGCGTGCGCAAGACGACATTACAATCTGGAAGCTCTTTCAGTGAATATAACCTTGAATTCAAATTAAGCGCCGAGATAAATAATGAACAAATCCCTCCATCCTATCATCATCTTTTTCTGGGGCAATATTTTGTTCTTGCGTGCGCAATGTCGAGGCACTCACGGGATTCTTAATGATTCAAAGTTATCGGAACACAAGGAACTCTGTTTCAGGAGATGTGACTTTAGCTTTCAAGCGGATGACAGGGGAATATCGAGTAATGAGGTACGAACCCATGTTTTTTTTGTACCTGCAGCGATTTACATGCAGAACCTTTGCAGTTAAACATTTTACTTTGACTGCATATGTAAATGATTTTTTTAATTTTATTATTAAAGTTAATACACAATCGTCGCCAGAAATTCGAATAGTAATCCTTATTTCTTTGCATAGACTCTTTTCACAGGATAATACTTCTAATCACGTTAGAGTAGTTAACGATACGAATTTTGTCGTGGAAACTTTAGCTTGGCTGCACAGATCCAGCTAAGATTTCGGTCATAAATTTATTCTGTCTAAAATCAAATCCCGACTGCCAAGGTGAATATTGCGCAATATTTGAGTTTTCCTATCAGTCGCATGTGATATAAAAAGGCCGTATTGTTCCCAACGTTTCCAGACAGGCTTGCTCCCATTTTCACTTCAAAATATTCGTGATGGGGTTACTTAAGTGACAAAGTTTCAAGTTGTAAGGCGATATATTGGAGTTATTCGAATTGTCCAGTTGACTAGGCTCAAATCGGCTCTTTAACAAATAATTTGAATATATCAACAAAGTTGAAATGGTAAATTGGCCACCGTTACGGTTATAAAAGCTGACTGTTGTAAGGCCTCAGAGCTGTTTACCGTCACTTTTCTTCAGTCACCAATGTCAATTAATAACAAATGCACACGTGTTCAAAAGTGTCAGTAATTAGCTCGATCGGATCCTTTAAAACCGTAAACGATGGACACTTTCATACAGCTGAGGTGGGATCTTGAAGGAACAACCAAGCTCTGGCAACGATCCATAAAGGTGAACTCAATGGCGCACCCAACGATGTTTACCGTATTGCGCTTTAAATGCCAAAAATTCAAAACTAATTTTTATTCTTATGCTTAGGGTCTGTTTAAAGCTGGACACTTTAGCCATTAATGCGCTACCTTATTCGAGGTGGCGAACGCGATGACTCGATAGGAAGTCCCCCCAATTCGCGAAGCAGCGAGCATGCAGCACATGTATGTCGCCATTTCTTTCGTCATTATAAGGAAAGTTTATCTCGGCTGTTTATATAATGATTCCTGATGACAACGAAAAACAAAGGAAACGCTAGAAAAGACATGAATTAATGATTGTTAGGTGGCACTGCGGTCATTATGTAGTGATTATCTTCTTTGTTTTTCTGCTATTTTTAACATTCTTTTCGTGCTTTTGTTTAGCTTGTTTCCTTTTTTTCCTCCGTTTCCTCATCATTTTTCCTTGGATATTTCACTTTGGAGATATTTCGGTTTCTGCAGAATCACGTTGCTGTTTTAGTTTCAGACTCCTTTCTTTCGAATTGCAACACAATCATGAATAAACGATCCTTTAACGTCGCCAGAAGTCGGCAAAGAGTTAAAATTTATAATCGCGCTTGGATGATCGCGTTAGAGATGATGAAACACAAGCTTTCGATGAAGAGAGATTTTAATTGTGTGCAGTCTCGGTAGAAGTAGAGACACGTGTGCTCTTTTCTAAGAATATCTGATTACGATGACGTAAACAAAACTGTCAATCAAAGCGTTAAAGAAAGGTACGTAACGCGTGACAATAGCTTGACTTAATAAATGGCGCGGCCAGTGCTGAGTCATTAGGTCAACTTATCGGCGTGTATTATTTTCTTTCACTCCATGAATGATATAGCCAAATGGTAAACTTACCTCCAATAGAGATCATATGTAAACGATTTCACCACCTGAAATGATATTTCCAGATTTTTGTTACGTCATCATGATTTGCCTTGGTATCATTGAGGCTGTGTTTCCTGTATTTCAACATTTTCCCATACTTCTGTGCTCTTAGGTTAAGACGTCAACTCGGCTTATAAAAGGAAAACAACTCGACTCGGTTGGTCGGACAGAACACCAATTAAATAAACTAATATCGAGATTCTTCAGGACGTCTCTAGCATAAAACTAATCTCGAGATCCTCGGGAAAGATTCTCTAAAACACTCTGCTGTTAAACTATATAACTATGCGTACAATATTATTCGACAAAGTATCTCCAGGTTGCATACGTTATGCGACAACAACAACAAAAGTCGTTACGTAATTGTCTTTGTTAGAAGTTAATGTTCTTGAACAACTTCCGCCAGTTTGTTTGTAATCAGTCTTTTTAACACCGGTCGTTAAATGGGCGGATAACGCTGTCTAACGGATAAATCGATATGCAGGTGTTTGGTGTTTATAACGTACTGCGCTCTACATCTGATATAAATCTATCCATTGGATAGCGTTACTTTTCACCCTTCCCACATCCGTGGCCATTTCTTTTCATTCGTTATATTTTCCTGTCTTTCCTTTTTTCCTCTCAAAGAACTTTCCATAAAAGTACTAAAAATGAACGTACTAAACTGGGTGTACACTTAAAACAATGATAGCCATTGCTTTTAATGACAGTTTTACATCTGATGGTTCTTTTTTGTTGCCCTTGACATTTGGCAATGGCCATAAAATGCTTTATTTCATATTCAACCTCCTAACTCCACAATTTGCCATTGTTCGATTATGCGCTAGTCTTAACCAGCATTTATTGGCATCAGCACCTATCTTTTCAGTGGTTAAAAAGTGAATGGGAATGATCTGGATTAAATATTGGACAAAACGACGAATTCTACAGGGGGTAATTTTTCTCTCTTTTAGCAATTTCAAGCTAGTTTCTTTGCGAGAGTAATTAAGAAGCCTAATTAAACATACAACTTGGTTTAGGAATCTGATTTACCAACGCTTCATATGATGCCTGTAGATGTAAAGATTTGTTACGAAAACTAAGTACAGTGGAACCTCGATTTAACGAACCACTATATAACGAAGTCCTCGGTACAACGAACGATACTTTTCAGCCTGGCTAAAGTTATAGTAAAATCTGTGCGACAGAACCTCGATATATAACGCAATCCTCGTTATAACGAATTCAAAACATTCCAGAAGCCTGCACGTATAAAATTACCTTGATATAACTAACAAACGTCAACATGTGACAAAAGACACACGCGAAACAGACTGACAACAATCAAAATCGGTAGGTTGGAAAATATTGAACGCCTGAATTCGGAACCGGAACCGGAATGCCTGGAATACCCGGAATACCCGGAATGACCAAAAAAAAAATGTTTTTAAACAAATAAAAGTAAATTTATAAACAAATAAGAATATTGATGATTAAAAATCAATGGTAAGTTCACAACTTAATTAAATAATTTGACACGAAATTTTTCTCGAATTGTCCCAAAAAAATAAACAATTGCCGGTACTGTTCTTGGAGATGCATGTATTATAATTTAAAAAGTCTGCGTCAGGCCAGTAGCCCATACAGCCTAAGCGACGAAATATTTCTACTCTCCCTTCCCCCTGGATGGGATACTAGTCCATCACGTGGTTACTCCACGTTTCAAATTCGCCTCCACCCATTTACACACCTGTAGGAAGTCTAGGGCGCCATGATCATTACTGTTTTAGCTTCAGACTCCTTTCTTTTTATTGTCTTCCAGTCATGAATAAACGAACGATACACTTATGTCGCCAGGAGTCGGCAAAGAGTCAACTGATATTCTTTTGCTGTGATACAAGACACCAGAAGTGTTTGACAGCTGTGGTTTGTAAACTGAGAAAAACTCATACGCATAAGCGCGCAAAGAAACGAACAAACAAACAAACAAAACCAAGATACATAAAAACGAAATGTAACAAAATTGAATGTAAAAGGCTAGTAAACAAAACAAGAAAACCACCCTTCTCACTCCCCCGCAAAAAAACAAAAGAACATAAATGTGAAGGTTTGAGTGTCCTTGCTTGTGCAGAAAACGAAATGTAACAAAACTGAATGTGAAGGGCTAGTAAACAACACAAGAAAACCACCCTCCCCCCCCAAAAAAACAAAAAAACAAACAAACAAGAAAAGAACATAATCGTAAAAGTTTGAGCGTCCTTGCTTGTGCAGACTTTGTTAGTATCAATATTGTTAAACCCCAATGATTTGATACATGTAACAAGAGAAATGGACTCATTGGATATTATACGAACCCGAACTTAGTGAGTTAAAAGGTCTATGAACGACATGCTTTTGAACTACACCTTTTTCGAATGATATCGCTGTTGACGAAGTATGATATATCATGCCTTAATAACGTTCAGGCTTTCACGACAATCCGTAAAATTTACATACCTTAATTCGTTCAAATAAGGCACATTCGCATAAAAAAGAAGTAGGTCTCTTTTGCTTTCAAAGTCTTCCAACAATTCACGCCTTCGGGTGACTACATGTCAAGTTATGTCAACACTCTCAAAACTCGAAATACTGACCGCCAATAGAACACAGAAGCGAAGTCTCCGCAGACTCTTAGCAAAATGGCATTTATTTGATAACTAACTAGTTTAAAGCTGCTAAACGGCAATTTTGATTTCAACGCTTTTTTTTTTTTAATAAAAAGCGGCTGAAGCACGCCACGGCAACTAAAAATGAATGGTTGCTGATCTCGTGCGAACAACGAAGATTGCCTAAGCCACGAGCCTTAATCCGTTTCGGTGAGATTCTCTCGCCATTCTGCGTCGAATTTCTTTACTTTTTGTGCTAATAGCCAGGCTTCTTTTTTACTTTCAACTATGTACTCCTCTGATTTTTATCTTTCTCCATTCACACTCTAGTTTTAAATGCAGGCAGATAGCAATGATTTCCTCGTGCAACCGAAATCAGATATCTAAGCGATTAAAATTCAAGGACCCGGCTGTTTTGCCGCAAGAAACCCTACGGGAGTCATTTATATTAGCATGTTATAATTAGCTATGCACACTTCGGTGGACTAAAGAATTCAGTTCGGAAATACGTTTTTGTAAATAACTCGCGTGCGTTTCAATATTTTATCAAAATTTTTTCTTGGAAACTATAGTTAAAATAATAATGCTTAATTTCGCATTCAAAACTTAAAAAATTTTCCCTCGAAGGTCTACCGTATCCTTAAACCCTTATTCATTGGATTGTGTTATCCACCTTCGATAAACCGTGGCCATGTCTTTTTATTCATTATATTTTCCTCTACTTCAAAGAATTTTCAACGTATTACTCAGAAGGAAGTTACTAAAGTGCGTGGACGCATGGCTTTGCTCCTTACATTCAGGGTGTTGCGGAACCCATTAATCGCAACAACGTTGAAGTGAACTTTATTATATCATATCAGCATGGACGCATTCATGCAGCAATGCTTGCTATTGCTCTTAAAGACAATTTTGAATCTGAGAGTTGTTTCCACTCGTCCTGGCCGGACAAATCACGATCCATATCCAACCCCCTAGCTCCTTAATTTGTCATTCTCTAATTGTGTGCTAACCAAAGGAGGATCAGTCGGGTATCCCATTAGCCCTTGCGCGTTATTATCGATGAGAAGGTGTCACATTGCATCGAATTCGAGTGCACGGACTAGAAAGTCGACTGAATTTTAAACGGCTGTTTGTCCTTACTCAGGAGCACGGAAGGTGATTTGAACGGTTTTATGTATTCTTGTAACAGTTAAGTTGACTTTAGTAGTTTAGTACTTGAACTTGCTCTTCTCTAAATGGGAAAAAAAAAACGCCTTTGTTATGAGTGGTATGCACGACTGAGTGGCTTTGTTTATACGCTTTACTCTAACGCTTGATCGATATTTGACTGTTGTGCTATTATTGGTGGGTACTTAAGCATTTTATTCCGCCTGGTGGTGCCTGAATAATGGCACTTTTCAATATTAGCGAAGGTCCCCTTAAGTCCCCAAATTTTGTAGGAATATGTGGCCGTTGTGAATTGTTTGAATTGGCGCCAAAAATTTGACGTCTTTCCTCGACTGGTGTATCACCCAGCCCGCTTTTGATCGATCAAGAGCCTTTACTACCTGTGTTAAATGCCCCTTTAGTACACCTGTGTAAAGGTTTGCTCCCGAATTAAGGTTAGTATCTTCTGGGGAAGTGTTTTCTTTATTTCTTTTGGTAACTCGAGTCGCTTGCCTCTTCTTCAGAATACTGGCTTTTCACGGCGATTTTTCCTTTCGTCGGGTAGCAACTTCAATATTATAATTTAAGACTTGTAAGTCTAGCCAGGGCATTTCTGGGATGTTGTTATCTCGTTCGTATTCGTCATATGGTCGAGTATCCGAAGCGGCAAGAGACCGATTTTCGACGAAATTGAAGTCGAAGATTATAATCACTGGACGTCTTCGATCTTCGCTTTCATCCTCTAGCTGTTTGGGTAAATCGAAAGAATATCACATTGAGAAGCCTGGAAGTCTCGGACAACAAGCCAAATTGGAAAGTTTGATGTAACTCTGACTATCCAAATCCAAGCAGTTGACATAAATTAGTCGCGAACGCGAGAGCACTTCGCTGTTGATCTCAACTACCTCCATCTCGACAGAGTGATTACGTGACTAGAGCGAATTGATAACATAGTTCGAAGCATGGAATTGTGGGATACCTGACTAATCCTCCTTTGCGCTAACCTGAACAAGCAGACTTTTAAGACTTTTGTATATCATCAAGAGATGAACACGACCGGTTTATTAGGAGGGGGGCTTTGGGATTTTCGGTTTTGCAGTTTTGACTGTTTTTGGATCGGTTTTTCGGTTTTTGGGCCAAAAAGGTCCGGTTTTTTCGGTTTTGATGTTCAGAGCGGTTTGCGGATTTTACGTGTTTTTGCATTCGGTTTTCACGAAAACTCTGATGCGGTTTTCGGTTTGTTCTTTTTGACCCCTTTAAAGGTGAAAATGTAGCGGATTTGTCAGGTTTGCACGGGGTTTTCGGTTTTGCTGCCTTTTTTTGTCGGTTTTTCGGTTTTGGAGGTTTTTTTTCTCCGGTTTTTCGGTTTCCCAGAGGCCCCAATCCCCCCCCCCCCCTCTATTAGTACAGATCACGGTTTTTCGGTGTTTATAACCGGTGAATTATCTGGCCAGAATATTGAAAGAACACGAGGACGTTTTTAGGGCGAGTGATTTTTCTCTGTTCCTGTTTCAGAGGTCTAGGAATTTGATTCGCCAACGGTGTAGATAATGCTCGTATGCACAGATATGTTTTGAAAACCATAAGAGTATATATCAACTGTACCTCTTGATGAAAACTACGTTGTCGATCCTGTCATTTCTTGCAGATAGTTGGGCGTCGTTCATGTTACGTAAAGTGTCTTCGAGAGGACGGTAAGCTCGTTAAACTCTAGAATCCTGTCTACACTAAACTAATCGACAAGGGAGATAATGTCTACTGATTTAAATAAATAAGAATTTAATTCCAGTTGATAAACAATTAAAAATATAATCAACAAGAAATCAATTTTGAGCGTGTAAACGCTTAACGACAAGCAGACCTACACGCTTAGAATCCCTCAAAAATGGCCCTGAATAAATATTAGAATAAAATGATAAGCCTTCTGGCTTGTTGCTGGACGCACAAAAACTGCTTAATTTATCATATGTTCGATTTTTTTCCTTTTGTCATAGGAGATGCAAAGTCTGTAAAGAGTGAACGGAGAGTTTTCGTTGATGACCAAAAGACGTCACTCTTCAATAGAATCAGACGCAGTAAGTCATTAAGAGGATCACTCTACCTCTGGCACGTGTTTGCGAGGGACTTACTAACACCCTGTAGCATTGTAGCATGCTATGGTAGTGTCTCTTTCCCTTTCTCCCCCTACCCCTCTCTTTCATTTTCTGCTTAGCTCTGGGGAACGACACTCCGATATGTCTCGGTGTTAGTTAGGATCAGAAAACATTTTGAAAAAAAAAAAAATCGGAGACCAAAATGTGATCCCTAATTCCTCCAATCCTTCCGTCAGTTTTCCCCTACTTTCCTCCATCAACAACTGATTTTAACATACTTTAGCATTGGTACCTCATAATGAGTTTGCCTTCCTTCGTTTTTTGTTTTGTTTTGTTTTTCCCAGACGCCAACAACACGACCAACAAACAAAGTACTGGCGTTAAAAATGGTGAGCTTAAATAAGAGATACTTTTTATAACCCAAGTGTTGAAGAACTGCTTCCATTTTGCTTCTTTTTAGTTTTCTCGTCCGATTGTTTGTCTTTTTATTTAGCTATGCTATTGTATATCTGGCTCTTGGTCTATTTGTAATTAGTTTCAGTGTACCATATCCTAGCTTCTTCCGCGTGCGGGAAGAAGGTGGCTGGCTGAAGTTGTCATCAACTCTGACGGCTACATTCAGAGAGCTCAAAAAACAACTTTCCCCAACGGTTATAACACATCCGATGAAAAACAACGTACATTTTTTGCATATACATTATTTACACGTTTTTGTATGTTTATAATTTTATACATCTAGTTCGGCCTTATCAGACTGGTTCAAACATTCTAACAAAATATTACTTTTCTTTTGTTTGTGACGTTTGAAGAAGGCCTAGAATGCTTGCTTGGCATGCGCAATGCTAGCAATAAAACTGATGCTAAGAATGCTGACGGCATACGGATAGTGTTCCGCGAAAGAGAGGACACAGGAAGATATCAAGGGACTGTAACTTGGAAACCCTTGCAAAGTATGTGAAATCGAAATCCATAACCTATAGTCTCGAAGTTATTTCAAGTGTCCTGCCTAGAATGAGATAAAAATCAGATCGCTTTACTCTTGCACTGACGTGCGCATTGAATACTATAGTTTCTGATCATCGGTAATTAATATCAAGGCTAGAATATTAATCAAAGTTTTCACTATAGCCTTGGAAAATGGTGTTCTGGAGTTATTTTATTTTGTTATTCATTAATTCATTTTGTAAGACAAAAAAGTGGCTGTCAATAAGCCTAGCATAGAGCGTTTTAACTTAGGTTACGTGACCAGCGGCCGTGCGTTAGATCATCAGAACGGCCCTGCGTCATAACACAAGTTTATCTTCCACCGGGACAGTTTAGTCATATTAATATAGCAAACCTCTGCTGCTCTCCACCGTTAATCCTTTAACCCTTAAGAGTGACCAGCATCTAATTTCTTCTCACAATATCACCCTTGAATCACACATCGAGGTCAGGAGAGTAAAGGAAATGATCACCAACTAAACAAGCTCTTGATTGTGAAACAAATTCTCTTTGTCAGCACCCAAGGATATATATGGAGGACAGCATGGAGAATATACATGCTGATATTAGTATGTAAAGGGTTAAACAAGTCATTCGAACATGACCGAAGGAAGTCATCTCAAAATGTCCTCTCTGTATGGGGAGGGGGAGGATATGCCAGTTTTGTCCGTTTATTTTAATTTTTTTTCCTCATTATCCTCGTTTTTTATATTTTACGTAAATTTTGTGGCTGATAGATGAAAGTGATGGATACAAGATAATAGCAGTCTATAATCTGGGTAAAGCTGAAGTAAGTGTGGAATGCGAAGTGGTTGCAAAGGTGAGATGTAGCACAAGTAAGAAGTTGTGAATAAGAATGTGAGTGATTACATGAACGCAATTTTGTTGGTCTGTATTCCTCCGCTTACTCATAACAAATTGCCCTCCAAATAGCGGGTACGCTCAGTAGGGAAGAAACTGTGGGTGAGTAAGTAATTACTTGCAGGTAATTTTGTTAATCGCAAAAATTTGCTTGTGCTATCAAAGCACCGTTACAAAGTGCGCATACCCGGCCAATTTTTACGACATACGTGACATATGTTTTAGAAGGGTTGACACCATAACTTAGCCGTTAGCTGTTGGTTAGTTTAATGATATATATTCACTTTATTTTCAGACTGTTATGCTGTATAACTTCACTAATTCTTCAAACGGCATTATGAACGGTTCTAGGGTGGACGTTATGGTGAGATAAACGAGGAAGTAATAGTAAAATTGAGCCTATGAAAGTCATATTTAATAGATTCCCTCTTCAATTTGATTATGAAATCCCTTACCGAGTACATTTGGAGTTGCTTTGCGGAGTCCGGGTTTAGTGCCAAATTTGGCTCCCATTTTAGAAATGATTTATGCTCTAATGGATTTTCCGTTATTCCGTTTGGCAAAGCGGGAGAAAAGTGAATTTAGTAAGACTCGCGTAAGGGCCTAAAACAAAAGAGAATATCTACGCCACCTCGCCACCCCCCCTTCCCCTATTATCCAACAGCATCCTTTAGTCGGTCCTGTTTCATGTTACCGATGAATGCTATAGATGCTTTTCTGTTGCATTTCAGTTCCTTTAAACCGTAGTAAAAAGCTTCTAATCGCTTTCAAAACGCCGGTATCAGTAAGCGTTTATCGTCTATGTTAACATTCTATCAGCTTTAAAGGATCTTATGTTGCAACTTGATCCTGATTTACATTGTTACTTTAGTATCATTTTGTTAAGGTCTGTCTCTAAACGTTCACCTCACTTTCAGTAGCAACACACCTCAAATATCCTTTTGAGCAATTTGTTTGTTCTCTCTTTGACCAATCTACATTTTCTCAACAATTTTGAAGATAGCAATAACCATTGATAGATGGGTGCGCCTTATACTAAAAAAAAAAAAAGGATCTTTCCGATTAACTGAATGTTTTGCACTTTTACCAGGTTGTCTCCTATCCACATTTCGAAAATCTGACTAAGTTACTAAAAGATAGTCAGACGCGTAAGTAATCATCTGTGAGTACTTTAGTTAGTCAGCATTGATCTTATTTTATTTTGTTTGTCGATATCACCGCTTTATCAGAAAATATGCACTGTTGACCAAGCTTGTTCCATAAAGATGGCTGCATATCAGCCTCGATCGTTCCTTTTTTTGCATCTTTACCGAGACGAAGTGAAGGGCCATAGAAACGCAAAAAAGAACGAGGATAATATCCAGCCTTCTCGACCGAATAAACTTGGTCAATAAAGGATTTATTATATGACAAAAGAAAACAATTTGATATAATAAGAATCAAGAATGACTTGTTCATTTCGAGAGCCAGAAAAGAAAAACCACTGTGTTTTTAGTAATGTTTTCTTTGTGTTCTTTGTGTTTCTCTTTTTTGTGACTTCATCGCCGCTATTGTCCACAAATTACAAACTTTGTAAGTCCGCTTCACGCAATTTTTTTCAGTCTTACACGGAATCAAGGCGGGCGATCTCGACCCCATCTTGCCCGCTCGCGTAGCCAATCAGAACATAGGATTCGCTTCACAATTCCCGCCCGCGCTGCCGGCTGTATGATAGATATACGTTATTGACCAAGAGCCAGCTGAAGACGGCTGAATTTTTAGCTAAGTTCTATTTTTGTATTTTCAAAATAGCAATAAAAAAAAGAACCGGGCTAATATCTAGCCATCTTGATCGGGCAAGCTTGGTCAATAAAGAACTTGATATATAGCAAAGAGGATTTCGCATTAATCTGAATCAAGAATGACTTGTTTATTTAGGGAGCCGGGAAAGAAAGCCAACTGTGTTTGTAGCACATTAAACCTAAGATTGTCGTTTTGTTTTGACTGTCTTCTGCCGCTATTTGCGACTTCGTTGCTGACATTGTCCAAAAGTTACGAATTCTGTAAGTCCGCTCTACACAATTTTTTTCTTGCGCAGGATCAAAGCAGGCAGTCTCGAGCCATCTTGCCCGCTTGGGTAACCAATCAGAACACTGGATTCGCTTCATCTTGACCGCGGGCACAGCCAGCTATATAATAATGATTATTATTGTTTTCTTTATTGTTATCATTATCAACATCATCATCATTATTATTATCATAATTATTTTTACTCTCGCATTTTTTTTCAACGAACAAGTATCGAAACACCCGTGAAGGATTGATATAAAGGAATAGCGGAAGTTATCATAAAGCAACAGCAGTTGTAAATGGTGTAATAAAGAAATAGTTAAAGGGATAGAGACAACATAGAGACAAGATTCCAATAAAATGCCCAACGGCTCTTTTGGTAGTGTGAGGCTATGGTGTGTTGGCGACCCGACACAAATTTCCATATTTCTTTTAAAAAGGGAGTTAACTTCAAATTTGTGCCCCTTTCAGCGTTGATCATTCCCCTCTGCGACAGAAGCAGCTATCATTCCGCTCTTGCAGACGATAGCACGCTTTTGAATTGTTAGGCTTGAATTGTTCGCCTTTAGGTACAGTTTGCTTTTATACATCATCATGCACCGTAGACTAGACATCAACTTGTGATATTGAAGACATTTAATCATACCTTATAGTAGGCCTAAAAATAGAAAGCCTGACTTTTTTTAGGAGTTTTGGAACATCAGGATCTTTTAATAAAAAAATTAGAATTTTATGAAATAAAAAGGGAATTCGTGGGGGATTTTTGGACAGCAAGAAAATTGTGCAGTGTTTCCTATTTCTAATGCTTACCATCATTCCAATACTATCTGGAAACATCTGCCAATGATGCTATCGTCTCCCTTTCCATCCGGGGTATATGAAGCAGCGCGTTTGTTCAACCCATGAGTTGTCAAGATATCGAAGCCAGTTGCTGCAGATGTTAATCAGAGCTGTGCCGTTCCTCAACCCAGCCCTTGAAGGATGAGCTTCCACCATATCTGATGATAGTAGGAAACATCCCAGATAATTTTGATGCTCTTGCAAACACCTGACAATGGTGGAGAGATAAAGCTGCGGAAATGACACTCTGAGTCTCTTGTGTCAAGACTGAAAATCGCTCTTGTACAGCCATCATCTGCTGCCACTGAGAGGGTGTTTTCGTTGCTGGTAACAATGTTTGGTGACCAATAGCAGGACACATTAAAAGATTATATCGAGGCAGCTCTGATTCTTCGAGTAAACAATCGTTGAGAATCGTCACGTTATTAGGGTGTTAGCTTTACCTTATCAGACACTTCAAGCCAGGAGTCTAGGACTCTGTGACTACTCACATTCTATGCGAGAACTCTAGTGGATTGCCTCGTTTATGTCCTGTTATCATCACGAACTATGATATAATCAAAACTTGTTCGTGAGTCTCAGTTTGCAAGCTTTTACTTTTACAGACGAGCTAGCAGTTTTGCACTCCTCGCATCAGACGGAACATTGTTTAATAAGGGCGCTATCTAGCGTACAAAACACCGTCTTCTTTTTTTTTTAAGGGAGAGCTAAGGTTTCTTGTAAAAAAATGGGAGATATATACAAATTTTTATAAAATTTTAGGATATTAAGGGATTTTTAGAAAAATTCTGGGATATTCAGGGATTTTTGGAGGGAAAAAAATGGGAATTTCTGCAAAATGTTTTTAGAGCATTTATCGGGATATCAGTGTCTGGGCCTACCTTTGGGATAGTAATTTCCCTTTAGAAATAGAGTTTTACTCGCTTTGAGGTGAACAAATGTTCATTTACACCGATGTCAATGAAGGAAATTGTCAAAACCACAATTTCTTCCATTCAATTACTTGATTTGCCATACATGCCAAATATGATATGGTTTGGTTTTTTCGTAGACTGCAAAGTTCCAGCCGTCAATGGATGTTATAAGCGAGGTTAGTATGAGGCAAGCGATCATAAAATTGAGACTGTGAATCCAAACTTTTCCGTACATGCTTTGAGGAGATGACACCCGAAGGGTTTGGACACTTGCTTACATTCTTTAGAATGAGTTTTTACAAATATTTTTATACCGACGTAGATGGGTCACCTTACCACCTTCAGAGGCTGAAAAAATCGTTTTTTCTTTTATTGGACTAGATTGAAGTTAGACATTTTACCTTACTCTTACAAAAAGAAAAAAATAAAAATCTCAAGTGTCCGACTTTTTAGGAAAACGAATTTTCAAATAAAAGTTAATAAATCAGGAAGGCCTCAGAAGCTCGTAAATGGACAAACCCCTTTGGGGAATATTCGCGGCAATTTCATTATATTTTCATATTTTGTTTACATCGCGCACTTGACAAAATTCACACGCGGAAGTTTTCTGCTAGTGGAAAGTCTTTCTCATGGATAAAAAAAATAAATCAAAATTAAATAGGAGTTCTAAGGCAAAGGAAAAGAAAAAAAAAAAAAACAGACCCAAAGAAGAGATAAATGGTACCATTTTGTCAGGAAAACTGAAAAAAGCAGTCCTGACACTCCTCTCCACGCTAGCACCCAAATTGCGAACAAAAAAGTCGCCATCAAATCTATAATTGTCGTACATAAGGTTAAAAACGAAGTTGCCTTTCAATAGGCAAGTACCGGCATTGTTATCATATGAAATCATGAATGAACTATCCGAGGGAACTCATTTCAGCGATCAGGGTATTCCTTCAGCTGTCTGTCGACTCGCTGTTTTGCGTTTGAACAGTTTCTCCTGCTTTAGCTTTTTTGCTGCGGGTTTTTTCTTTGTCAACTTTGCCCATTACTCAACGTTCAGCAGAGCGAAATCAAAAAACGTGACTGCCATGCGACTCTTTTCCTGGAAAAGTCGTGATACATTGTGATTGACGCCAGGAGATCTCGTCTCCTCATTGGTTCGCGGTTTCAGGAGGCGAGATAATAGAGAACTTAAGCACCAGACCTGAAAACGACCGGCGCTTAAGTTCCGTAATCTCTTGGTGTGGCGCTAGTTGTTTACGAATCTTTAGGAGCTAAAATCGCGCATTTGATTTTTAGAGGAATACATTCACTTCAAGCGAATTTATAGGGTGTGTAGATTTGATCGATTTTCGTGACATTTGGCCGAAATATTCCAAAGATAATTACGAACGAAAGTGTTTCAGAAAATGTTGATATTTGAAATATTTTTCGGGTGGTCTCCATTAACGCAACACGTTTCGCATATTTACGCTACTCTAACTTTAGACGCGAATAACTAAACAACCAATCAGAAAATCGGAAAACCTTGACACTCTTTTCTTGGTTGATGCCTTGTGAATAAGACTGTGCAGCCATTTTGCTCGTGGTGCGGGATCTGATACCCGATAAATTCAATTGAAGGATCCTCGGTTATATCACGCCTTACTGGCTCCTGACTCACCCTTAAAGAAAAAAATCGCATAAATTATATTTTTTTCGTAAACTACGTTTACTAAGCTTTCTTTTGGTGTATAGTTTGTCTGGGTTTTCTTGAAACTAGCGCCCGTGCGAATTTTTTTTTCCCGAAGGACACCCACGAAGGTGGGAAGTAACCTTAATTGAGACAGACACAGTTGATTATTAACCAGAAAATGAAAATGTTGGACACATCAACGTAGTAAATTTGGAAAAAGTGAAGTTTGGAGCCTTGACTCCTAATCGGTGTAAAGTAGTTGATATAAGATGTAGGGTGCCATGGTTTGATGACGAGAGCTCAGTGTTGCGCCGCTTAAGTAACTTTGGCAAGTTGTTATTGATATACGTACGGATCATGGTATGTTCTTTTAGTGTGAAAATGACTAGTAAACAAAAGAGTGTATCGATGCTCTCTTGGATATTTTAACATCGTGGCTGATTGAATCGTAAATTTTTCTATTTAAGTCATACCTTGCTTGGTTTTCTCTCTAGTTAGTTGTTTTCTTGTTTTTGCTTAAAATCTATATCATCCTACCGATCAAAACAAAAACCTTTGATCAATCCCTCCTCTCCTCTTCATAGTCGAGGGTAATAGAAACTGATGAGGATATATTGTCAGGAAACAAGTTCTGCGCATTCGATATTAGTTTAATGCTTGATACTTTTTGAAGTGACATGCTACTTTTATTACCTTTTCTTTCTCTTACTTATAGACATAACAACAATGTCGCCAACAGGTTAGTTGATATTTAATTGCTCTTAGTTATATACAGATGGTGATACACTCGTATAGCATGAAAAAGTCTTGTAAACAAGAGAGCGTCCTTTTTGTCATGACTGTCATTGAGAACGTAAATGCCGGTCCATTGAATCGTGCAAATGAAACCTTTCTTGGTCTCCTTTCTATTCTGGTCATTCCTCCACAAGAAAGTTTAAGGTTAGATCTTGAGACACTTTAATCAAAATATCTTAACAGAAAGCATATGCTGAGTTAATCTGACAACTGAAGGGCATTTTGAGAATGCCGTCAAAAATTGGTAACATGGGCCTGTTTAACATATCGGAATGCAATACTTTGTTGCAGGCCTGCAAAGTAGCAGCACTGCGAGGGGTCCTGCGAAGACAGAGCCGCCATACCCAAGGGAAAATGGTAAGCCATTATGATGTAAATTTAAAAAAACCTTCATGACTGTGGTCGGTCTGTTCGAACCCAAAACTGTAGTTTGTTTGAGTGACAATCTAGTGTCTTAATTGGTGAGAAATTTTTACCAAAGTTATCTTTTTTATCCCTTCAGGTAACCGGACCACCATGATCCTTGTAGCTGTCTTTGTAACGTCGTGTGTATCATTTGTGGCTTTGGTATTAGCCTTTGGGTACTACCGCCGACATAAAAAACACAAAAGTACTAAGCTTGCGAATCCTTTGACAGGTTTGTGATTAATTCCCAATACAACAAGATGAAAAAAAATACCACTGAGAAATGTCTTTACCAGAGACACTAAGTAGGTAACGTTCATATTTTCTTTTCGTACTTTGGTTTTCTTCCCCTTCTAGAAAATTCTGAGCGTAACTGTCTGTGGGTGATACGAGTTTTTCAGTGTTTTAGCTGCCGCAACCCAAGAATATATCGACAAACGACCTTGAATTGAGAATGGCGAGGGATTTGCCAGTCATGAACATGACAGAATGGGGCGAAAGGCGAGTGACGTGTCAGCAGCTGATTGGCTATATCAAACACATGAAAAATTATCGTATTTTTTCACGTGTGATGTCGCGGCTTTTCTTTGGGCTGGAAATCCATGTATAGCACCGCAGGTTATTTGATAACACAAGAAAACATTAAGATACAAGCCATTAAATAAAAAATTTCTGCACTCACGTCCCGACCCTCCCGAGGGAGCCATCTTGAAGAACGTGGAAAAATAACTGACGGGGCATTCTGGGTAACTTTTTTTAGTGAAAATTATACCGCTGGCCAGTAACTCGATATTTTGACTCGGACTTGAGCTCGGATTTTACTCGGAAAACAGGCGTTTCCTTTCCTGAATATTACCTTAACTTGTAATAAAAGGAGAAAAGTGACGGTTATGGTGAGTTGCATAGTCAAGGCTCAGCATTTCCTGACCCAAATGGCCTGTGGAACTGGTCTGGTAAGAGTAACTGCCCAACGACTCTTGCCTGTCCAAAAATCTATTTTATCGAAGCGAAACCAGTATTTTATTCGCTTGATTATTTATCCGAGCGGTCTCCGATGATGGTTTTATGGGTGAGGTTGGTAACAAAGAGCAAATTAGCATGCAGGCAATTGACGCTTGGTGATTGTCATAGACGTAACATTTCTCTCATCTTCTCGCCTACCTGCTTTCAGGGAATACAGCTTGTTATCATTTCCCCCATTTTCTCGTCCGCCTGCACTTGTCAGGGAAAACAGCTGCATAACATTTTCCTGATATTCTTGTGTGAACTATGAAAGACCTTGTGAATACGTCGCACACTATAACTCACAGATATTTACGAGGTTTACGTTTATTATTTTTCAGAGCTGAAATTTGAGTTCGATGCATTCATTATATACAGTTCAAAAGACTCAGAGTGGGTAGTAAAAACCCTTCTTCCAACTCTTGAGGAAAAGCATGGGTTAAAGTGCTGTGTACACTACAGAGATTTCACTCTTGGAATACCTATTCGGAAAAATATGGTTGACAGCGTTTACAAGTGCAAGAAAACGGTGGCTGTTGTCTCCACTAATTTCTTCAATAGTAACTACTGCGGATCTGAGCTAGATTACGCCCTCCACCGACTCATGGAAAAAAATGATAACAGCTTAGTTGTTGTCAAACTTGATGATGTTGACAGAAATAAATTGCCGAAGGAACTTCAAAACAGGAGCTACATAGACTATCCAAAGTCAATTGAAAAGGAAACCTGGGAGAAAAAATTGATAAAATGTTTGAAGGTCAATAGCTAAAGAGAAAATTATGATTGACTCTACATCAGCACTATAACGGCATGCATTTTCAGCGTGTAATAAGAACAACAAGAGCATTTATTAGCATTGCAACTTGTAAAGTCAAAACTTGCAAGTTACCCGTTGAAATAATGTACTTTGTGTCTTTTTCGCAGAAGTAAAGTGAAAGTTTGACCTTAATAATTAGGTTGTAAACAGTCTCTTTTTGCATGTCAGCATTAGAACAGATTAGTCGCGTGAAACATATCTTCAAGGAAGATTTACGAATAACATTCATAAAAGCTTTAGTTTTTTTAAGTAGATTGTACTACTGTTCTTTGGTTTGGTTTAACATCACTGATACAAACATTAGGAAGTTGCAAAGTGTTCAAATTTTTTCTGCCCGCATAGTTAGCGATACTAATTATAAGATATACGACTACGTATCTCAAATGTTAAAGAGACTGAGGTGGCTCTCAGTAAAAACCAATTTATATTTTAGAGATGCAGTTATGGTATTTAAATGTATGACGGGCATGGCCCAAGACCATTTAAGTAACAAATTTTTCTCTAGAGGTAACATAAGTGGGCGGGCGAATAGAACTTCCCACAATTAAATATTCCATTATCGAAACAAAAACAGGGCAGCGATCCTCTTCTTATAGAATTGTTAAAATAAGGAATAATTTACCCCCTGAAATAAATCTGAGCCAATCTCTAAATAATTTTAGCGTAGTTTGAGAGAGCATCTTTTGAAAGATTCCTTACGATGAGTCATTTTGTCATCTTTTAGCTAGCCTTAAATACTAATTTTTATTTCTTTAAACTGTCACTGAAAAACCCTCATGGGGATTTGTCAGTAAAGTATTATATTATAATATTGTATCGTCTTGTATTGTACTTTTGTAATTCTTTCTATTCTCGATACTTATCAGTTAGCTTGATAAATCAAACAACAACAGACATATGAAACATATGTATGAACTGCGGTTATGAAACGTATATGTGCACAGTGGTTCGAGTCCCGTACAGGCCTGAAAAATTTTTTTCAGGTCTGATTTTCACTATTGCTCAAATAGTGCTTTACTGCGAAGGATCGTGCACATATACGTTTCATAACCGCAGTTCATACATATGTTTCATATGTTTGTTGTTGTTAAACAGTCCAAAGTTCCAAAGTTCAGGAGTTCTTAAATATATACGAGTATCAAATATTACTAATATTAATGTAAGGTTATAAATAATTCCAAAATAGTTAGGTCTAATATTAATATAAGCTTAATCTATAATATTGGTATGGCTAGGGCTAATGTAGACTAATATTAATGTAACGCTAGGATTGTTTAATGCTAATTCTAAGTTGTAAATAATTCCAAGTTACTTTAATCTAATGTTAACTAAAGCTTAAGGTAATCTATTTACAAAAGTATTCTATAAGAGTCCCCATCAATTGTAGAGATTGATGGGGACTCCCAAGCGTTTCTAAAGTTAGATAACGAGAGTCGGAAGTAGGCGCACGCGATTTTTTTTTTTGGTCTCACTAAGGGCATAGCGAATTATACCTTCAGGGGGATCATTCCCATTGTGGAAGGTAGATTTATTTCGAAATTTCCAGATGCTGTACAGAATTGTCTTAATTAGAAAGCGAGCAATACGATTCTGTCTTGGACTAGCGGGGGTCCAACGAAAAAAGAAAACATAGGTACAGGATGGGAGAAAGCTAGTTCCAGGGATAGAGGAGATAACAGGGGAGAAGTGGAACCATACAGATTTCACACGGGGGCAATTGAAAAAAATGTGATCTATAGTTTCTTTACCGGAACAGAAGGCGCACCTATCTGAGTCGATATATCCCCAATTCTTTAGAGAATCGCGGACCTTAATAGCTCATCTCTCAAACCGGCGGTCTACTCCCACAGGTATCAACGAACGCTTTACGTTCCGCTAATTTATTCGTGTTTTTCTCGTTGCCATGTTCCCACCAATCACATAGCTCCTTTTTCTGCCCTTAAAAGCACACACAACCCACAATTCCTCTATCCGCTCCGACGAAGAGCTAACGCTCGAAACGTCAGCTTTTATAATCGTAACGGTGGCCAATTTACCATTTCAACTTTGTTGATATACTCAAATTATTATTTCGTTACCCCCACCGACGCAGCCCCATACAGTTTCTTTAGAAACTATCAGCCTTTATCTAACGATTTATACCCTAGTATAGAAATCAAGCACCCATTTCTATTGACGACACAAATTACATTGGCTTATCCAATTCACGAGTTCGCTCACAGAGCCTTTGATTTCCTTTGTGTGCGGTGAACAAAGGTTTGCCCATTTTTGTTTTACCGTAAATGTTCTATTAAGCCCCCTCTCTAATAAGCGACCCCCTCTAGTAAGCCCCCCCCCCCCCATTTTAGAGTAGAGTAGACATCTATATTTATACAGGATAGCCCCTTCAGCGTAGTAAACACTGGTATCAACGGGGGTCCTGTTACTCACCCATCCCACCCCAGGGGAGGACATCCATCACACAGTAATCTCGTGCGTGGGAAATTAACGTCTCTGCCCCTAACCCTGCAGGAGACGGGACCTCCATTTATTCGTCCCTATCCGAGAAGACTAGAATATCTAACCCTTTCTTGATGTTAGAGAAAGGTAGCATATTCTTCTCAATTATTTTAAGACCCTGAGTGTTGGTCCGGCCGGGGCTCGAACCCTCGACCTCCCTCACAACAGTCCATTGCTTTATCCATTGAGCTAACTGGGAGGCAAGAAGGTTAGGAAGCCCTCGCCTTCCCCGGGTACCTAGCACTCGTTTGCACGTGGTGTTCGAGCTAGCTCACCCTAAAAGTCCAACAGTAAGTAGCTAGTCGGTCGAAGGAACTCTCAAGTTCAAAATTAAACTCGGGCACTATGTGACTATTAAAGTGCACCTAACGCCTAAATTTTTTTTTCGTTTAAAAAAATCTTCATGCTTTGGTGAGTATCTCGTCGAAACAATTGTTGGATTTGGTCAAATCCTTGAATTTTTGTGCCCCGTTCAGGTACGGAAAATCGCATTAAAATCACCACTATTTTGACTCACGACCGCGTTTCAAGGATCAAGAGTCTGGCGACTAATGTGGCGTCACTTCGAGAACCCAACAATCTGCATTTCGCCCCATTTTGCACAGTTCATTGGCTATATTTGAAAGGTTACATCGATATTGGTCGCAAATATGCCGAAGAATGAATCTAGTGCTAGAAAGGCTTTCGCAGGTCGACGACTGGCTGAGAATTCCTCGAGCGTCTTCTCGAAGTGACATCACAAGTCTACTCTACCCAGATCGCCATTTACGCAGTCGTGGTCCATTCCGATCTCGACTTCAACAGGGCTTAAAAAAAGGAGGGTTTAACCAAATTCAACAATTTTTTCGAAGAAATACTCACCAAAGCAAGAAGATTTTTTAAGTGAAAAAAAAATTTAGGGGTCAGGTGCACTTTAAGCAATGTTCCGCATATTTGAACTTCTTCGTTAAAGATCCAGTCTAAGTGAAATATTTTCGGTATTTGTAAATGTGGTAATTGTAGAGATGGCTTGTTTAGAGGCAGATGTCTAGACTATAGCCTTTATTTGGCGCGAAAATATGCTCGGATGTTTGTCCGCGGACATTATCGTCCCGAGAGCGAAGCTCGAGGAAAAATCTGTCAGTTCTAATGCGTTTATTATCCTTCAAATACTTTTGCAGTGTGCAGGACAAAATGTTTATCAACAGTTTACCATTTGCGTGGGATATTCCTTTTTCAGTGTTCTCTGGTACGACTTAACGACTTAAGGTTACTTCACACCTTCGCAGGTGTCCTTCGGGAAAAATTTTATACGCACGCTAGTTTCAAGAAAACCCTAACAAACTATACATGAAAAGAAAGCTTAATAAATATAGTTTACGATAAAAATATAATTTAGGCCCTTTTTGATTTAGGGAGAATCATGAGCCGGTAAGGCTTGAAACGACCGAGAGTCCTTCTATTGAATTTATCGGGTATCGGATCCCGCAGCAGAGAAAAATGGCTACACAGTGTTACTCACAAGGCATCAATCGCCAAAAGGGTGTCGCGCTTTCTTGAAATTCTGACTGGTTGTCTAGATATCCTCATCTAAAGTTAGAGTAGCGTAAAATATGCGAAACATGTCGCGTAAATGGACACCACCTGAAAAATATCTCAAATATCAAAATTTCTTGACACCCTTTCGTTCGTCATTATCCCTGGAATGTTTCGGCGAAATTGCACGAAAATCGGTCAAATCTACATACCCTATAAACTCGTTCAAAGTGGATGTATTCATCTCAAAATCAAATGCGAGATTTTAGCTCCTAAAGGTTTGTAAAAAACTAACGCCACACCAAAAGATTAGGGAGTTTAAGCAAATCACTACGGCTGGCGCTGCTACGGCTAGCGTGGTTGACGAGGTTTGGGGAGAGTACGTCGCCGTAGCCCGCCAAAATTCAACGTTAAGCAACGCGAACTACAAACCTAGTACGACTGAGAAGTTTAAAACCAATAAATTAAGTGTCTTCGCGGTAGTTTTTGCACGTCTAAAAACTCAAAATGGCCTCGTCCAAAGGGACGAGGGATTCCAACGTTTGGAAAAAAAAATTGTAAGCGATCCTGTGCACAGTGAATGAGTGAATTGAAATATTTAAGCATACGTGTTGTAAAATTGCCAGTTTGGAGCTTATAAGCACCAAAGCAAAGTTTCTACACGGTCCCTCATAACCCTCGTCATTCCTCGGTCTCAGCTATTTGAATTTCAAGTAGTCTTTGAGGTTTGAAAAGGAAAAGTTAGACTTTCTACTTATGCATTTCTCCTTGCGTTCGCTGCGTTCTCCGTGTGCACACTGCTTCGATCCTTCGACAAACCCAGCTGCAAAAATAAAGGCAGATTCACTCGGTAAGGGACAGCAAGCTTGATAAATATTCCCGATAAGCTATTTTTAAAGATGTTAAGTGTATTTCAATAGTTAAAATTGCTCAGGAGAATGTATAAAGCGAAGAAAGAAGCGAGATAAGTTCACGTACCACAGACTACGCCGAAACCTTTCCGCTCGCGTAGAAGGATTTCCCGCTACGGCTGGATGGGAACCACTGACATGCGCAATGACTCGTTTCTGGACAATTTTACCTCCGGTAGCCGTAGCAGCGTCAGCCGTAGTGATTTGCTTAAACTCCCTATTATCTCGCCTCCTGAATCCAGGACTCCCTTGCGTGAATGGTAATGGATCAAAAGTTTCCTGTGAAAAGTATCAGACAGCAATCACGTTTTCTTTTTATCTCACTCTGTTGAACGTTGAGTAATGGACAAATGGCAAAGGAAAAACCCGCGGCAAGAAAGTTAAAGTTGGAGAAACCACTGAAAAGCAAACAAGCGAATCGACAGGCAGCTTAAGTAATACATGTACCGTTTTCGCTGAAATGAGTTCCCTCGGGTAGGTTTATTCATAATTTCATACGATTCGAGGCGATTGCCGATGTTTTTGTAGGCACGTACTTGCATCTTGAAAGCAACTTCGTTTTTAGCCTTATGTGCGACAAGTGTAGATTAGATGGCAACTTCTTTGTTCGCAATTTGACCCAATTTCGATGCTAACGTGGAGGGGAGTGTCAGGACTGTTTTTTTTTTTTTTTCTGCTTGACATTATTTCTAATTTTGATCTATATTTTCTATCCATGAAAAAAGACTTTCCACTAACAGAGAACTTCCACGTGAGAAGTTTGTCAAATATGCAAATGAGTGTGTTTTCATCAGACAACTTTTCTAGCTGAACATTTCTAGGTGTTTGTTTACAGACCGACATTTACTAGTTAAACTTGACATCTGTTTTCACTCTGAAATCTAAACCGAAATTTAAGCCATTTACTCAGTAGATTCAAATTACAGAAGCCCTAAACTTTGAGAAAATGGCGGGAGACGAGGCATTTTCAATGACTTTTTCTTGTATTGATTCTCGCCATATTTTTCCGAATCAGACGGCGTTTCTTTCAAAGGACGCGACTAATGTCTCGAGTAATGGAGAGGATACCACGGATTGTTGAGCATTTGTGCTCAAAAGCAGGTATGGCGGGTTCTGCATGCCACCTCGGTGAAATAAGTAAGGGTAAAGTCCTGGCCGAAGAGCTGAGGAGTCTAATGAGGCCGGAGGAATTGTAAATCAGAACGGGAAAGTACTACGAGTGAATTTGTCTGTCATTTCGAATGCACTGTTTGCAAAGTGAACGCGATTGTCTGAAAAATATTTGCCAGTTCACGGTTTGGCAGGCATCTGTCGCTACGAGCAATGTGATTGGCTGCGGCATTTATCAGGACGAGTTATACCATCTCGCGAGGTAGTATAACTACGGGAATTTCCGGTCATGAAGGCGAGATAATCCTTTGATTTTCCTTGTGAGAACAGCTTGCATTTTTAACTGGCTAAACTTACGACGAGCTATTTTCACTGTACTTCCGGACTTTTCCGACTTCAACTAGTCAAACTTGTCCCAGTGAAAAAACAACCGTTAACATGAAATTGCCGCGAATATTTCCCCAGGGGTTCGCCCATTTACGAGACTATGACACCTTCGTGATTTATTGAAAGTACATTTTTCTAAATAAGTCAGACGCTTTTTAAGATTTTTAAATTTTTATTTTTGTAAGCGTTAGGTAAAATATATAACTTCAATCTAGTTTAATAAAAGAAAATAATATTTTTCGGCCTCTTAAGGTGGGAAGACTTTGTGAGGAAATTGAAATGGGTTGCCATTGATTGTAAACAAAATGGCGACGTTGAGACACGTGTTTATGCGCTCAGTAGTTATCTTGGTTTTCTGGCTGGTTCTTGGAGATTTTCTAAAGCCTTCGCACGATTTACAGCTTAATAATGATACTGGCTGTTGTTCCACATTGGCTGTTGGCAAAGAACTTAATTCCTTTTCCCTTCCCAAGTTCTCGCTGAAAAGAAGAGCTCTAAAGAGACCGACAAACAGAAGCCATCTTGCGACTGTACTCTCAGTTCGTATCATCAAGTTCACTGGGGATATCTTACTCGCCGGTTTGCTGTTACAGTGTGGTGATATCTCCGTAAACCCAGGACCAAATGCCAACTTGAATCCTCGATCTATCGGAGATTTCCACAGCGTCGAAAATCTACCGAAGCTTCGCGGCTTTAAAATAGCTCATCTTAATGTGCGAAGCATTTTGCACAAGATGAATCATGTTCAACTATTATTTAGTGACAAGAAATTCGACATTTTTACTTTTTCTGAAACATGGGTTAGCCCATCTATAAAAGATTCTGAAGCAGATATTAGTGGCTATTTAGTATTGAGAAATGACCGAACAGGTAAAAGAGACGGCGGCACGGCAATTTACGTACGCGATGGGATTCCCTACAAACATAGAACGGATTTGACTACTGAAAATTTTGAAATATTATGGATTGAGGAACATCGACTCAAGTGCAATAAATCGTTTATTGCTTGTGTATATAGGCCACCTTACGTCTGTTCTGAGACTTTCATCGATGCACTAAGTGACTCACTCACGAAACTGTCAGCGGGATCGGAAATAGGCGTTTTGGGGGATTTCAATATCGACTATTTAGCTGTAAAAGACGACTCTGCATTTTAACTAAAACGGCAACTGCAAAATTTGCAACAACAAATGAATTTGAGCAGTTAAGCAACACTCCGACCAGAATATATGAACAAACGAAATCCGCCATCGATCTGATCTTTGTCAGCAACAACCATCGCATTGTTGAAAGTGGTGTAATTCATTCGGCAATTAGCGACCATTCCATTGTGTTCTGCACCATAAAATCTGGTGTCCCTAGTCCCAGCCAAAGAGAGTTTAATACCTTTCGTACCGCAAGTACGATAAAGATGCCTTCATCAAGGATTTAGCTGAGACTAACTGGGACTTAATTGAGATAGATAGAGACGTAGATCCTGCTGTGGAAACGTGGAATATCCTTTTTACTTATGTTGCAAATAGACACGCGCCGATCAAGAAAACTCGCATAAAAGGAATAAAAACACCCTGAATGACTTCTGATCTATCAAACGCCATACGAGACCGAGATTTTCATCATAGAAAGGCGATAAAAACGAACTCAAAATACCACTGGAGAAAGTTTAAAAAGATCAAGTGCTTCGTGAACAAACTGGTAAAAAAATGTAAAAATTTAATTAACAAGAACAAAGGTAATCCCAGTGAGCTTTGGAAGACTCTAGATGAGATCACGTCAAAGAAATCCAACTCTACCGTTTTCTCTAAAAGAGGCTGATGGCGTTTTTCACACCAAAAAAAGCGCCATAGCTCGGGTTCTAAATGAACATTTCTCTCTTATCGGAATCAAACTAGCTGCAAAAATCAAAGTAAACTAAAATCTACATTTAACAACAGTATAAAGTTTTCTGTCACCCTCTTACACTCATTACATTGGAAAAGAGAACTAGTTCACCTTCTCTACTATCACTGAATCATTTGTTCTCAAGCAACTGAAAGCTTTACGAACTAACAAAACCATAGGACTAGATCCTATTAGTGCAAGATTATTAAAGGATTCGGCTCAGTGTCTGGCACCCATGCTGACCAAATCATTTAACCGGTCAATTGAGACAAGCACCTTCCCATCGATCTGGAAACTTGGTAAAGTATGTGCTTTATCTAAGACTGGTGAAAGAACGGACTGTAACAACTACAGACCGATAAATGTTCTCCCAACCATCAGCAAGATTCTTGAACGAGCCGTGCACCAGCAATTTTACACTTTTCTATCAGACTCCAAACCACTTACTCCAAATCAGTTTGGTGTCCGTTCCACGCTTTCAACTAAAACTGTCCTTGCCCATTTCACTGACAATATACTTCAGAGTCTTTACAACCGCTGTTTTACGGGAGCAGTTTTCCTTGACCTCTCCAAGGCGTTCGATACCGTAGACTATATGCTTCTTGTTAAAAACTCAAGGCTATTGGTGCTGGTTCTCAAGTCGTGGAGTGGTTTGTCTCATATACCTCAATAATCGGTACCAAATAACATCTATTGAAGGCTACCAGTCCCCTCCTTGTGAGTTTATGTTGGAGTACCGCAAGGTAGCATCCTCCGCCCTCTACTATTCCTTATCTACATTAACGATCTTCCGAACTGCTTAGAACACTGTCAAGTAATTATGTATGCAACGACACTGTGATATATTCAAGTGGAAAACGCTGCCAAGATATTCAATACCATCTAAATGCCGACCTTGCCAATTTAGCTCAATGGTTTGACAGTAACTATCTGACACTGAACACTAAAAAATCGAGATTTTTATTGTTTGGTAGCCATCGCAGATTGCAAACCTACTAAGGTATCAAGCTTGAAATAGATAACAAAGAACTTGAAAATACAGATTCGATCAAATATCTCGGTGTGGTCATCCACAAGAACATGACATGGCACGAGCACATCGAATCATTAATCAACAAAATGAAACAAATTAAAGAATCGGTTTACCAAAACGAGTCAAGCATCTGTTACCATTAGAAACGCGAATTACATTGTACAATTCCTTAATAAGTCCACTTTTTCACTATGCCGACATCATTTGGGGAGACAAGAATAACGCCACTATCTTGGAAGATTTGCAAATACTACAAAATAAAGCTGCAAAAGTTATCCTTGATTTGCCGAGTCACGCCTCATCCACCGACGCTCTAAATTCTCTGAACTGGCCAACACTGCTCCAACGGCGTCTTGTACGCAGATACATTGCCACCTTTAAGTACATTCACCGCCTTGTGGATTGTATTTTTAATATTTTAAGGAATTCTGACTTCCATAGATATAATACAAGAAGAAAGAACGATTTCCGCCTCCCTCGTGTAAAAACGAAGTATGGAAAACAGAGACTTTTATATATGTGCGCAGGAGAATGGAATCTCTTAGACACTTCTATTAAGTTGACTCCTTTCTCATTTTTAAGCACAGAGTGAAAAATCATGTATTTAGTTAAGTTAGCGTTGAGATCTGATTTTATCATGTTCACACACCCTATATATTACTTAGTTTTTATGTTTGTAATTTGTTTTCCATTTCTATAAAATTTATTTTACTTATCTTATTTTACAGGGCCTCACAGAATACCACTCCCCAGTGATGTGAGCCCCCTGTATAAAGATTGTCATTATCATTACTTTTATTATAAGTAACCTTAACAAAGTTCGGAATTATAGGTTTTCTTAAGATTCCAGACGAACATAAGCGAGTCACTCACTGCACTTTGTCGGGTTGAAGGGGGCTTCAAGACTTCAAGATTAACTTGTACCACTTCCACTCCTAATACTCTCTTTGACACTTTTGTACTCTGACTTCGTCTATAATTTTCGCACCGCATGAGCGGGAAGAAAAAAACAAAACCAATATGCATAGCACTCAGCAGAGCAGCCTTCCAGTTAAAAACTCAGAACCACATGCGTCAAAAGACCGGCTGCTGTATTAAAATCAATCAGAAGACCTTAGGTACTATACTTTTATTACGCACATGTAGCTCAGGGCAAGCACTATAATTGTTTTAGTTCATTTATTAAACACAGCTTTGACGCGTTTCGAGTCTACCTTCCTTTTTTCAAAAGCCTGGAGAACCTCTATTGCTTTTTACACACCCGAAACATTCCATCTTTAAAATGCTTCCCTTGAATTTACATATGCAAGAGGTATTATACTGACAAATATTTCTTTTATCCTCGTCATTTGATAAACATGAAATGACTTCGTTTAGAACCGCGCAAAGATCAGGCCCCGCGCATCCTCGTTTTGCCTTAGCTATATTTGAAGAACATTCGTCGTGTTCCTTGTTATCGCGTTCTTGGTGGATTTCAGCGTTGTAATCTATTACATCGTCCCATGTGTTGGTTTTAATGCCACGGTCCGCCTCTACGGTCTTAGCTCTTCCGTAAATTTGTCTTCCTTTCGGGGTGCCGATAAATAGCAGCAGAAGGGCAAAGAGTCTGAAACCCCTAGACTGCGAAATAAAAATGAAACAAATAAAGACAAGAATTAGGGATTTAAAAACATAAAGAAAGAGTTTCATTTAAGAATGTTATTAAAACTTTTGATCAGCAGGGATTTGCTAAGGCAAAGGCATAGAAAAAACCAGGAAAGATTTATTACTCGACGTTTCGGGGTCATCGTGACTCCATTATCAAGAGACTAGTTTAAAAACATGCAAATAAGGAAAGGTACAAGAATAGCATAAATTAGACTGAACGGCTTAAACAAACACCTTGGCGCGGTGTTTGTTTAAACTAGTCTCTTGATAATGGAGTCACGATGACCCCGAAACGTCGAGTAATAAATCTTTCCTGGTTTTTTCTATTAAAACTTTGGCAAGGTTTCCCAGCATATCTGATCGATTCTGCGCAGCGTCATATCAATTCTGACTACCTAAGGGGAGTTTACCAGTTTTCGGCGAGTTCCAGCTTGGTGAATCTTCAGGATGTGACCTTTCAGGACCAGAGTAACTCCATTTATATAATTGTACGGAAAAAAAAACAGCTTGAGCGGCCCACCTAAAGTTAAAATTAGATTTGCTCCAAACTGTCAACTGACGAATGAATTACACCTAAATAACCACAAAGCGAGTTAATAAAGCAGACGGAGAGGACGTTATACCAATAATGGTCTTTATTAATATTTATCTGTCTCATCTCGTGGGTGTATCTCGTGTGATCTAAACGAGTGGAAAATTGTTCATTGCAAAACGTTAAACGTTTTATCTAAAAGCCAGCAGTCTGGTGGGAAATAAAGTACCCAGCTACATAGTGAAGAAAACTCAGCTATAACGAAATAGACATGAATTGCGACATTTTATCATTAACATTTTGGTCTGGGGTTAACGAGAAATTACACAACTTGTAAAAATCTTTTTTTTCTCGAGTATAAAGCATGTATAATATGGATTTACTTTCCTAACGATGCATTCGGCAAGCTAACAAGTTCAACACGGGGTGAATACGTTTCTACCCATTTTCGCACAATGTTATGCTCTTCATTTTTCATATATTAAGATGTATCCATTGAACTTGCAAATGTACATATGTATGTGCATATTAGTATAAATTCACACCTGGACTCCTCGTTTCTCTCTCCTGGCCAACACAGGATGGATAGAAGTCTAGACTCTAGAAGTCTTTAAGAACGTCTACACCGAATCATTGAGGGGTCTTCCTCAGTTTTCGAAGTGAAAGTAAAACTACTTGTTCAACAGTTGACGACACAAGAATCAAATAATCTCTCGCGATCTCCTCCTCAGTGTGTTTAGTTAAAGCTGTTTGCATTTCCAACTTTTTGTGGACCATGAAAACGAAAATATTTAAATTAGCGGTGACCTTTCAAATCTACGGACTTGTCAGTTTGTTTTCTATGCGAAAAGAGAAGTCTATCACAGTTACAATTTCTAAGCAGTGGCTGAATTTCACCGTCTCTTTTCAATTTTTTTTTTTTCGCTTTTTTTTTGTATGCTTTCCTGAGTATCGTCTTCTGCTTCTTGGAAAAAATGATTCCGAAAAATAATGACCTACATTTCTGCCCGCAGCGTTGTTCATCATGAGCATGTAGATAGCTGTGAAAACCGAACTCCCTAGAATTTGAATTATTAATTATCGCACGTTAGTTGCCTTAACTTTTGTGGCTTGCCTAATAATTATGAATTCTTAATCATTAGTGCATTTTTTTCAATTTGGTCAAAGTTGAGGTAACATGACTTCGTGACTCTTGATGTTACGTCAAGTTAATGAGACCGGAAGTAAATGAATGAGTCGTTTAACGCTGAAGTTTACAGCTAGCAAGGAAGGAGGATGAGACATCAACTAATGGGGCATGAAAAAAATGGTGCTTTTTAATTAAAAAAATATATCAAGTGTGCTTGAGCGCTTCACAAGTAGGGATCAGCTGTTTCAATGCTTTTTACTGGAAATTTTTATTTTGACAAGATGTCTCTGTAAACAATGTGCCACACATACGTCAAGCGGCTGCGATCATGCTGCATAATTTTATTTTTTTTTAACATTCTAGAATTATTTCCTTTTTACTAGGGAGAAACTTCAAAAAGGAAATTTAAACGCAAATAAGCCTGAAAACCTACACGTCAACCAAAAGCGGCTGGTTAACATCTTGCCACGCAATTTAAATTCAATCGCGTGGCTATTTCGATTTTTTTTTTCCGCTATTAACTATAACATCCTGTCACCTGCTTCATCATCGTATTCACGTAGTTAATTGGACGGTTTTGACATTAAAATAATCGATAAGAAAACGTTTATCCCTGGAACAAATAATATAAGCTACACTGAGTTTTGCATTAGTGCAGCGCTTTCTTTTATGACTGCAATACACAATCAACCTCCATTACCAAAAGGAGACGAAAAAAGAGTTGGCGTAAGTGTAGGCTTACAGACTAATGGTGAAACTAACGGCGCTTCTAATATTACCTAATTGACAAACCCACTACGGAAAACGCGTACCAAGTGCACAGGTGGATGATACGAAAAAATAGTAAAGAAAAGTTACTAACGGCAAAGTAAAGCTACACATGCTAGTTCCGAAAAACAGAATGAATTGAATCAATTTATGGTTATAACCAACACTGTAAAAACCCCAAAAATTCGAAAAAAAACTTCGTCAGCAGCAAACAGCCCTCTCAGAAATGTTATACAAATGCCTTTGTTTCGTGTTGACGCAGAAACTGCGTAAACGAGCGAACGATGACAGCGAAACATGTCTTCAGTAGGAGATTAGTGTCCCTGAGTCCCTCATGTACAAACTTGATCGATTATAACAAAAGACTGCGAAAATTTTCGAAAAAACCAATTTTTTTTTGTAGCCCATGCAGTCGACGAGGAAAGTGTGTTTACCTAATGCCGTTTATGATTATGACACAGAAATTTACAAAATAATTGGTCGATTGAGTAATATAAGTTTATAATAATAACCATGAAGACTGGTCATTTACCACCTTTCGCAATTCAATGGCGCGCGAGAGGAGATTGCATACAACTAACTCAATATAACCAGTGTAACCTGAGGCAAACCGTTTTTTCTTTTAACGGATGGAACATAGCAATTCATATTTCAATTAATTTTCTAATTTTCCCTTTTTCTTGTCTCTTATATAAGCTATCGAAACGGAATTTAAATTCCATATTCAAAATCTATTTCTTTGCCATTTAACATGGTATCCTAGTGAAGAGTTTTTTTTTCTTGGTAGACTAAAAGAAGAGGGGAATCCTCCCATCTTTTCTGTTTTTGTTTGTTTTTTCTTCCATAGCACTGAAGGAGAAAAATTCATTTGGTTTTTCATTCAATACAATTTCAAATGAACGCGTCATCAAGCTCGATATGTTGAATTACATTCAAAGCAGGTTTCAACGGTTACTTGACGATAGGCTCATCATCGGTAAGGAAATATAAAGATTAGATATTGAAAACCACGTGGGATGAGGGCGTCATTTCAACGGTTAATTGTTGACAGGTCACCATCGGCAAGGAATAATTGTTAACTAAATATTGAAGAGCCATGGGATAAATACCTCATACCTGTCGAAAAGACCTAAGGCCCTTTTTCTGAATTTTCAAAAATAAAGAATTGAGTGTGATGTCGAGTTTTCTCTTAGTGACTGCTTTCTCTAGTCCTCATTTCGTGGTGATCATATAACCTTTCAACGCTTTGTAAACTGAAGCCTTTTCAATTCTGATGTCGAGTCTCGAGTTCAATGATAAGCTTTTAGCAGCTTGAGTGTGTTTGTGTTCAATAAGGAGCCGACGCACATAAAGTTTCAGGTCAGCGGACGTCGGTCAAGATGGCCGCAAATTTTGAAGCTCTCAACAAAAGAGGCTAAAACTTGCATTTTTTCATCTTTCGGTTAATCTTTGAACTAATTTAGTCATTACATTTCAGTGTTTAAGTGTTAATATGTTTAAAAAAAGAGGGAAAGAAAATAATTCTACTGACACAGACGACCTTGAAGCATTTGTCAAAGAATCGCTCGTAAAATTGAATAAAGGCTAAGACAAGATTCTCCACGTTGTAGCCACCTTAAAGGCAAAAGTCTAACTTAACGAGTCGTCCTTGAACGACATATCAGCAAGACTCACAAAAAAATCGAAGAAATTGAAAGTACCACGCAAAATCAAGCCCAACAAATTGGAGCGATGCAAGAGCGACTCCTGTATAAAAAAAATTAATTCAAGGTAAAGGGTATCTAATTAGCTTGCTCTATTATGCCCTTCTGCATCCTCTTATCTTACTTGTAACTATTCATTAGACTTAATAATAAAGTTCGGATATAACGTGTGCAGTCATTGGTTGAAAGGGCGTGCTCTATGAGAGTATAGAACATGGAGTTGAAGCTGTCACGCCATCTGCCAATTTGTAACATGGCGGACCAAATCCCGAATTTTTCTCTCGGGTTTTTATTCGACCCAGAAGTCCTCCACGACCTAGAAGACGAAAGCGAAAACGAGCTATTAGCGTCGATTGATTTAGAGGATACTGTTAATGAGAATGCGACCTACCCGTTAACTGAAAGTGAGGTTGCCAACGAAATTAATTATGAAAACAATGAGCAACGCCTCAAGCAACTCTTATGCCTCTCTCGAGCTCTCCAAACTCCCCGCGTGCATCCATAACTCGATATACGCACGCTAAGCATAAAATAATTCTTAATTAATCTGTTGAAATGGAGGAAAAAATAAATACAAATACAAATATAAAGTGTATCTATCTCATGTAGCCATTTCGGTTTCTTATTCTCACTCTAACAAAGCTTGTCTGTTCATGCGTTGATTGCGGACGTTTCCCTCTAATTTTGAAAAGTTTTGTCCGAGTATTACAGTGAATGTGTCCCTAAATTTAAAAACTGTTTCAACTGATTTCAGACGACTTCACATGATTTCCGTCTGTTTTAAGACGATTCCGAGCAACCTCCGAAGGTTGTCGGATTTTGGACGATTTTGTCTGCTTTTGGAGAGCTCGCTCTAACTCCTGTACAAGGGTAATCTCCTTACCCTTTAACCCTCAGATTGACCAACGTTTAATTTCTCCACTCATAATCACTCCTGTATCACACGGGAAGGTCACGAGAATAAAGGGAATGATCACCAACTAAACAAGCTCTTGATTGTTAAACAAATTCTCCTCATCAGTTCCTTAGGGAATGTAGAGAGAGCAGTACAGAGAATACACATAGTGATGTTAGGGTATAAAGGGTTAAATAAAACATTCCATCAATTTCTCAGTTCTCTATTCATTGGTGTAATTTTTCAATTTGGTCAAAGCTGAAGTAACATCGCTTCGTGACTCTTGATGTCACGTCAAGTTAATGAGACCGGAAGTAAATGAATCAGTCGTTTAACGCTGAATTTTAGAGCTAGGAAGGAGGTAGGAGGAGGAGACACCAACTAATGGGGCATGAAAAAATGTTACCCTTTAATTAAAAATATATCAAGCGTGCTTGAGCGCTTTGCAAGTAGGGATCAGCTGTTTGAATGCTTTTTAATGGTAATTTTTGTTTTGACAAGATATCTCTGTAAACAATGTGCCGGACAAATGTCAAACTGCTGCGATCATACAGAATAATTTTTCTTTTTTAAAATTCTAGAAGTCTTGAAATTCTTAAAATTATAGAAATCTTGAGGAACTTTCAAAAGGGAATATAAACGCAAATAAGCATCAAAACCTACACGTCAGCGGGAGGCGGCTGGTTAACATCTTGCAATGCAATTCAAATTGGAAAAACTGCTATTTCGGGGAGTTTTGCTTCCACTATTAACTTACTTATAACATCCTGTCACCTGCTTTATCATCGTTTCCACGTAATTCACCGGACACTTTTATCTTTAAAATAATTAATAGGAAAACGTTTATGCCTGGAACAAATAATATAAACCGTAATAAGTTTCGCGATAATGCAGCGCTTTCTTTCTTTGCAGCAATACACCATCAACCTCCCTTGCCAACAAGAGAATTGGCATAAGTGTAGCTTTACAGACTAATGGTGAAACTAACGGAGTTTCTAATATTGCCTAATTGGCACACCCAACGCGGAAACTTGTAACTCAGTGCACTGGAGGATGATACGCAAAGAAATATACTACAGAGAAGTTACTATCAGCAAAGTGAAGTTACAAGTACCAACTCACAAAAACAAAATGAATTTAATCAATTTCAAGTTATAACTAGTATTTTAACCACAAAAATAAAAAAAATAAAAAAATCGAAAGAACTTTGAAAAGTCAGCAGCAAACAGCCCTCTCAGAAATGTTATGCAAATGCCATTGTTTAGTGTTGACACAGAAATGGCGCAAACGAGCGAAAGATGACAGTGAAACATGTCGTCAGCAGGAGGTTAGTGTCCCTGAGTATTTCCATTCGAAGTACAAACAGAATCGATTATAACAAAAGACTCAACGCAAAATTTCGAAAAAATATTTTTTTCGCTTTTTTGCCTATGCCTACGCGGAAGTCGATGAGGAAAGTGTGTTTACACAATACCGACTATGATGATTACGATGACACGGAAAATTACAAAACAATTGGTCCATTGAGTAATAAAATTTTATAATGATAATAACCATAAAGACCGGTCACTTACAATCTTTCGCTAATGGATGGCGAGCGAGAAGAGATTACAAACAACTAACTCCATGTAGCCAGTGTAACTTTCGGCAAACCGGTTTTTCTATTCAGTAGAGCGTTGAACAAAGAAATTCATATTTCAATTAATTTTCTAATTTTCCCGTTTTTTCTTGTCTCTAATATAAGCTTTCGAAACAGAATTTAAATTCCATATTAAAAATTTATTTCTTTGCCATTGAAACGGTATCCTAGTTAAGAGTTTCTTTTTTTCGCGGTAGATTAAGAGAAAAGGGGATTCATCCCATCTCCTCTGAATTTGTTGTTGTTGTTGTTGTTGTTTCTTCTTCCAAAGCACTAACAGGAGAAAATTTCATTCGGTTTCTCATTCAGTTTCTTTTCGAATGAAAGCGTTGTCAAGCTCGATGTGTTCACGTAGATTCAAGCAAGTTTCAACGGTTACTTGACGATCGTGGCTTATCATCAGCAAGGAAATAAAGCTATTAGATATTGAAAACCACATGGGATGAAGGCGTTATTTCGATAGTTAATTGTTTAATAGGTCACCATTAGTAAGGAATCATAAAGATTAGATATTGAACACTGAAATACTACAGTTCATATCTTCATATTTTCAAAAATAAATAACTGAGTGCGATGTCGAGTTTTCTCTTAGAGACTGCTTGTCTTGCTCAATTCGTCATGCTCATATAGCCTTTCAACGCTTGTAAACTGAAGCCTCTTCAATTCTGATCTCGAGTCTCGAGTTTAATGATAAAGTGGAATAAAGCATGATAATCTTTTCGTAGCTTGAGTGTGTTTGTGTTCAATAAGGAGCCGGTGCACATTAAGTGTCTCTATCTTATGTAGCCATTTCGGTTTCTTATTCTAATTCTAACAAAGCTTTTCTGTTCATGCGCTGATTAAGGACGTTTCCCTCTAATTTTGAAAAGTTTTGTCCGACTAGTACAGTGTATGTGTCCCTAAATTTAAAAACTGTTTCGTCTAATTTCACGAGATTTCACTTGATTTCTGTCTGTTTTAAGATGATTCCGAGCGACCTCCGAAGGTTGTTGGATTTTGAACGATTCCGTCTGAGTTTCGACAGCTCGCTCTAAATCCTGTACGAGGGTGGTCTCATAACCCTTTAAAGGGAAAGCAAGGTCCAGAAAAAGTTTACTTAAAACAAAAGTCCCTTGCTTTCATTGTACTGACTGGCAATTCATTTGAGCTAAAAGCGTTTCAGTTGCGAACAGTTACGTCCAGAAATCGTCATTTTCAAATTGAAATCCACCATCTTTGTTATGACGAAAATTTGATGTAGCAATAGTCAAGCATGCTAATTTATATCCCTGCTGAGGTGGGTGTAAACAAGGAAGACAGCAGCGAGGAGGGCGCTGCTGACTAAATTCTTGACCTGGATTTTAATCTAGCTGAGAGGGTGTAATAAATCCATTTATGTTCCAAACGAAACATATACACAAAGAGATAGAAAGTCAGGAAAATAAGTTTCAAGAAGTCGCTCACGTCTTGGAAATCGCAAGCGGCTTCCTTGCGGCAACTGTCAAGAGAAACCTACGGAAAACGAGAAAGTATGCTCCTAAGAATTAAATGTACTAGGACACCGACTTAACTTGAAAGGTAAAGGTTTTTTCCTCCAAAACAATCCTAGCTCTGGATTGATAGTTATTTTGCTTAAGAAGACTGCAGTGCCTGCGATGGATTCATTTCGCATTGCTACCCGGCTCAGAATGAAACTAATTATTTTTGCAATTTCAGATAACCAGCTTCGGTTTTTAACTGAACACGAACCATTTAGAACTAAGCAAAGCCCCAGTTGGCGCGCATTAAGTTAGGAATGATAGATTTGAGGATCATTCTTCGTTTCCGTAAACACCAACAATATTGATTAGAAACATTAAGTTACCAAAATTAACGCAGACAAAAGGCAGAGGTTAATTGTTACGGATTAAATTTGGTTTGTTTCAGCATTTACCTTTAATTTGCAACGGTGTTTTTATCTTTATTGCTCAGAATTAGCTTCAACGCAATATTTTACATTCTAAAGTTTTTGAAATGTCGCGACTTGTGAGAAGTCTAAATCCGCGGAAGGGGGGGGGGGGGGGTCCATATCCGCTAACGGATTTGGACAAGTGGGTCCATATCCGCTGACGAACTTGGACCGGGCAGTCTAAATTCAGGGAGGTCCAAATCCGCAAGGACACCGGCAATGTAATAAACGTCTTTTCTTTCTTTCTTTCTTTTTTTTTTTACTCGGTGGACTCATAGCAGACTTGGGAAAGATAAGATAACTTTAAACACTGCTTGGAAAAGCACATGATGTTCAAAAATCGGCTTTGGGTGGCGACTGAGAACTTACCACACATGGTGTACTACCATTTCGAGCTTTAATTTACCCGCTTACAATTAAATGGTTTGAAAAAGTTCATTCAATAAATAACTGAAATTTGTGTTAAATATGGAAAACGTAAGCATAGCCTTCAGCTTGAAGCGAAGGTCAACAAGAAGACTTAAATGCCTGTGTATCTCGCTGAGAAGTCTTTGTTTTGGTAGTTCTGAGATTTTGTAGGGGTTGGCAAGCCGTCCTCACGGGTTATTTTTGCCAGCTAAACTTTCTTTAATATTACACTTTTCCGAAGCTTGTGTAGGCTTACACCTTTTCCTTTAAATTAAGTATGCATTTTGACATTCAATCACAAGACAGTTCACCCTATTCCAACTATTAGAAATTGTTCTCACAAAGGTCAAACAAGTCAACAAGGACAAAGCGTCGAACAAAGTTTGACTATTGCTCCATCATAGCTGACATCATATCCAAGATGGCGCATTTCTAAACACGAAAGTTATAAGAAAGGGCAACTTCAAAGTGCTCTTGTCGCTAATACAAGGCAAACTAGACAAAATGATAGTAATGTTCGAACTCCTGAGGGTAAAGTCTTCTAACTGAGATGAACTTTTTCTAGACTGTACTTTCCCTTTACCCTCGAATTGGCTAGAGTTTGATTCCTCCACACATTGTCACCCCTGTATCACACATGAAGGTCACAATAATAAAGAGAACGATCACCAACTAAAGATGCTCTTGATTGGTAAACAAATTCTCATTATTTCCTTAGGGAATGTATAGAGAATAGTATGGAAAATATGCATACGATGTTAGGGTGTAAAGGGTTAAAAAATGTAGCATCAATTTTTCAGTTCCCTATTCCTTAATTACCTTCCCCCAGAGTTGGCAACGATTTTCCTCCAAAAATTGCATTCAGTACTTTTAAGGAAAACGTTGGAGTGACCGATCTCGAGTTCTCAAGGCTCCCTCTCCTAGTTAAGTAACTCTGTTAAATTTTTGCTCTTATCTTTAATCATGAATTCCAATAGACCTGATTTTCGTTAATTTTTTGAAGATTCTGATCCCGGAGACATTTCATACTTTGAATACTGTACCTGTATAAATTGATTATCTGTTAACTGACAAGAAGTTTGCTTATCCAGAATCTACTGTAACTATAGAAATCGTGGAGAGCCTCTTGGATTATATTACATTAAATGTGGGACATTTTTTGAATTAGGATATTCCTATTTCAGTATGATATGATTCCCCTTTACTGTAAATGCAGCTATAACTGTCTCATTCACTCACTCTACCTTCTCTTTTCTTTATAATTAATAGCTATCACCTCTTTCAATATCCCCACCACTTCTCTCTCAACCACAGTCTCCATTAAGTTAGGAAAGCGTGCTACAAATTCATCATCAACATTTACTTTCCCTTTTGCAAAGTATGTAGAGTTGCGATGACGATAAAATCCCAGAGTTACAGGTTAAAACTGCAACAAGACTTTTTAACGTCCTGTTCAGGTTTGTGTTTTTGTAACAACTCTGGTACCACGAGGCACGACAGTTCATGTGACTTGCTGATCACATGACTATAATTACGAGTGTCGCGCCACAATGTACAGTATAAACAATAAGTGGAGACCTTTCTCCAGATTCTAAAAGGATTTCCAGGTTATCAATTATCTTTTATGGTATTGTTTCTATGAAGAAAGATAAAGATGAGGAGAACAGTTCGGACCAGAAAACTATGAATATTGTTTGCATGAGTCAAGAAAGACCGCCGTTTTTATCAAGTTAAGCTTTGACTCTGGTTAGAGTCAAAATTTTCAAACTTTGATTGGTGGAAGGTACTGCAGTTAAGGTGATAAGAAGGGAACCTCTTTTTCTGTAATGGTAAGTCATTAAAATAGTTGACAGGGTTCTCAGTAAAATTTTTTATAGTTGTTGCTGCGCTGCTTTCATGATTGACACTAGAATACAAGCCAAAGGTAATGTATCTTGGGCCCGTTGAAGGGCCACGTTTAAGCATATCGGAAAATGACATCTGCGAGAGGCCTGGGCCAGAATTTACAACTTCAAAATGGTCCCTATATTTCAACGTTGTAGAGACACTGCGAGGCATTTTGATTATTTTGTCATTCTGTGATCTGCTGATAGGCTATTCATTTCGGAAACTAGAACCGACCAACAGTCAATACTAAACTCAGTTACCTCCCCAATAAGTCGTTCTTTCATTTGCATTTAATAGACGAATTGATCTTCTAATCGAAGCGCTTTGATAGCTGTATGTAATACTTGCCAGTGACACCCGCGACAGGTCTTACACGTTACGGGTTCAATGAGAACCCTGGTTGATTATGAGGGTGAGCCTCATACCTTTTGAGTATCAAAGAGAAAAATGTACAGTCAAAGACTGCACGTGGCTACTGGTATAGCATGGTTTTTTATGGCATTAAAAAGAATGAAAGGTTGTATAATAATGCTAGGAGGTAGATTCGCAGAACATTTGTCTCACATGCAAAACAAAACAACAACAACAAAAATATGCTGCATCCCACATATTTATGAGTACCCTGTTCCAGAAGAGAAAGATGATTCAAGAATACATTGTCTAATTGACATTCAACCAATGATTAAATGGTAACAAAGAACTCACTCAATCACTCATCTTGACAACACATGTGGCTTCCCCTCCTATGCGAGGTAGTAGCCACAAAAAGCTGATAAAAAGCAAATTTTCTCATTTTAATAAAGAAAAGACTTGATGCTCGCTTGCATTTCCTTTTTAAATAAGAATGAAATCATGTTAGGAAAACCTGATGTCAAACAACCAGGTCGAACGATTTACAGGGTAGTTGTTTAGATAAGCAGTCCTGCCTTTGTTTTGTGTATTTTAGTCAAGTGAATCAAACTGTGACAATTGATAACCCTGCATCCCTGATGCGCTTATGGAGGGCACTGTGGAAACTGTGTTGCTGCGTCGTTGGGGGCATAACAAGATAATTTGGTTTCATATGTTGAGTTCATAGTTTGAACTGGCCACCATAAAGATATTCTAAAGCTGACTTTTCAAGCGTTAGCCATTCTTCAGAACGAATCGACAACACACGTGTAATCAATTTCGCTTCGGAAGGAGCATCATCAAAGTAAAATTTGATCTAATATTCTTATCGTAATGTCCACACAATCCTATCCACAGGAGGATTCAGCTGTCCATTGGTTTCCAGTCGCTCAGCATTGGTACTTCGGTTAGGAGCACTTCTCCATCGGCCATATTGATATTTCCCTCTTCGTTTTTCACCGACAAGTTTTTTTTATGACTGTGTTTTCATCCATTGCCTTTCCAGAACTATTGTTATCTCTTAAAATAATTTTAAAATCAGACTCAAGGGGCTAAAAATTTGATCTGAGAAGATTTCGCTAGCTTTTTGCATAGCTAGGAAGCTAGAAACCAGCTACAAGCTAAGAAACGAAACATTAACTACGGACGAAGTTACCAAGCCTCTTAGAGAAGCAGAGGCTAACTGCTGGAGACAAGAATTGAACAACGCAGAAAGCAGCAAAGACTTCTGGAAGCTTGTAGCAAGAATTACCTACAAGAAGAAACTGAATAATATTGGGTCCCTTGCTGATGATCAGGGCCACATGGTTCTTGACGATAAAAATAAGGCTGAGACCATGAACGACTATTATGTGGCAGTAGGACCAAACCTGGCCCTCGCAGTTAAACCCAATACCGAGTTTTCGGGACGTAGAACATATCTACAGAATCACTCCCACCCTCTCCGGAGTTAGTCAGAACAAAAAAGACCTCCTTAGACATATCACGTCTATCAACCCCAACAAAACCTGTGGCCCAGACTCGATTACCCCACGAGACCTGCACCTCATTAGTAAGGCCTCTGCAGAACAGGGCCTTTTCATCGTCTTTAGACATAGCCTGCTTAACTCCACTATCCCATCCCAATGGAAAGTACCCAGAATGCTTATCACTCCCAAGAAGGGAAACAAATCAGACAGAGGAAATTACAGACCTCTCCAAATGCTGAGTTTACCAAGCAAATTATTAGAGGGACTATTGTGTCAGGGTCTAGACGGCTTCATCGTAGACATCGGGCAACTGAACGGACAAACAGTGGTTTTTCGACATGGCAGATCAACTGGGGAACTCATGATATATTAATCTACCTGATCTAAACCTGGAAAACAGCTGTTGACAACAGAAAGGCCACATTGACTTTCAAAAACCATTCGACCCAGTGTCCCACAATATAGCACTGAAGCCTCACAGTTCTCTGTTGACCTCAGTACCTTGACAAATTTTAGTTTGAATTGTTTCTCATTTCCTCCCGTTGTTGTTAAATTGCAGCGTTAGCAAAATTTGGATTTATTTACATGACATTTTCGTGCAAAATTTGACCTTCACTTATTTGTTTCATGTATCTTAACATCGATTTTTTTTAATGACAAATTTGAATATTTTTCTTTTCATGGCGATTGCAAATATTTGAAACGCAAAATTATCATCAAAACACAATGTAAATTCCAGAAATTCACTAAGAAAATAAAAATGAATTTGACTTTACTTCCGTCATTTTCTCTAAAGTTAAGTGCAAATACTGAGTAAAGCGAAGAAATAAGGAGGAGCTGAGCTGACAATTTGATCTACATTTTAATTGCGTTTTCATTATTTAACGGTTAGCAAATTTACCTGCCACTCAAACTGAAAATGAAAGTTCAATAATCAAAGAACGATAACGAATAGCTTGGACTGCATTTTAGACGCGGGACAAAAATCTCTTCTCTAAACCATTGATTCAAAAAGAAAAAAAAACCTGACGTTAGCTTAAGAACACGATTGAAACTTTAAGCGTAAAGGCGAATTTACCTTGCTTCATTTTGATTTATCTTCACCGTGAGATAGACTTTCCTTTTGTAGTTGTCGACACTCGTCAGGATGATGATGTACACAAACAGTCCGTGCTGTAAGTGGCCGTAAGTGCCCTGAAATACCTTTGTGTCGAAAGGGCGTGGTCGTATTTTTCCGCACTATTTGCATTTCATTTACCTCCAGAATTAAGGCTTTAGTAAAATTGATTTTATAATTGCCGCTTTCTGGGGAAACTCCGGTCTCAAAGTCAAACTCATCATCAACTGAAACTAGCTTCCTTCTTCAGTTTTCATAATTAGTCCAATTGACTCGCTGAACGTATTGGTTATACTTTTTTGCCTTCACTGAGCTAAAAACTATTTTCAAATCTCACAATAGATTCTTCAATTGCTATCTTATGTTTTGTATTATCAGCATAACAGATCTAATTCTGCTACCGTCTTTGGAAAGAATATTACCCCTTACGGTAAAAACCTATTTCGGCTTTGCTCGTTTGTGTTTATTCTTAGCCCCGGGAAGAAAACAAAGTTCGAATTTATGCAAGAATTAGCACTGTTTAGTCAGTATGGCTCAGAGAAATAAAAGGTGAATTATAAAACCACACTTTACGTAAGAGAACCGAATTGAATTATGATACAAATTCACTTCAGGTTAAAGGAGAGGGATTTTAGCTGCAAGACGAGACTGATTTATTTTCCGCTGCTATTCCAAGTAATTAGTTGCGGTTGTTTTCATTTCACACCTGCCGCACCCACTATTGTGCATTCTACATGTATGTCCTGATCGGCCAGTTATTAGTACTATACTCTTCGCTGTCTCTTGAGTACCATACGCGCTTCCGGTTTCACAAAGTTTATTCATCTTTCTGGTTTACGTCCCCCACCTCCCGTTTACTACAGGTTTCGACATTGCCTTTATCTTTCAGGCGTAGAGACACTTCTGGCAACTTCTTCCGCTGTTTCAAATGCGGCAAATTTGGACATTGGGCTAAGGATCGACTGTCTATCCTTTTCCTGGCCAAGAATTTACCAGTCCCCTAGTTACAATTCTTTCCCTGGAATCTCCTACAACAAGCCAACCGCAGGCCAATCAACTCAACCAAAGTAATGAAGATGTCTTGGCGCAGGTAGATCAAATTGCACAGAATTACGAACTTGAAAGGGGACTTTCATTGAGGGCGGCCGTCCGTAAATATCGCCCGAAGGTGTGCAGTATGAAAAAATCGAAAACCCCACACCTTTCCTGAATATAGGTCTGGATGAACTGTTTCTAGAAAAAAATACTTTGAGTTCAATCGCATTTTTATTTTTCGTAAACGGCGGCAAAATCGGTTTTATGGCTCTCACCGTCAGCTTCACGAGGTTTCGACAACCATTATTCGAGCATCGCTTGAAAATAAAATAAGCGGTAAATGTGATCAAATATTTTCTTAATGAAAAGAACATGTATTTACAAACAGTCTGAAGTGTTCTATGTTCGATTCCGTTGCAATCTAAGTTTTTGGGGAATTTTTGACTTTTTCCAATATTTCACTCATTTTGGCGGACAAAAAAATGCCAAAATTGAGAGGGTAAAATCGCACCTTGGTACATGGCATGGGGTTATATCAAGTAAATTCAGCGAAAGAACAAGGTTTCTTCTTCAAATATCTCCAATAACAATTATGGGCTACCCAAACTATGAAATTTTAGGACCCCAAACAAAACTGACTCAAAGGTCAAAACACGCCATTACTTGTCACGCAATTGGAGGTGAAAAATAAAAAATGCGCACGAGGAAAAGACAACAGGCCGCTTTGGGAGTGAAATGTCGTTACCAATCTGAAAAAAAAGTCAACTTTGATCTCCATTTGTCGTTTCTGCTGCTCAGGTTACCTGAGATTTAAAATTTTAGGGGTCATTTTCAATATGGATTGCGTGACAGGCAGGCCCACAAGTCCTGGGCCACAATCGCAAGAGGAAGCGTCTTTACCAGAAACACTGGCACTCTTCCTCAACATTCAGTATCAATTCTTTGGTAACTTTGAATTATTCTTGAAGGCTTTTTGAGGGACTCGCGTATGAAAATGTTTGAAATAACTTAAAGCAAGTCTTTATCCGCTGTCGTCAACCTAATTTTCTCATACTTTTATTATGCGGGAAATATAATTCAGGAAAAAAAAAAAAACCAAACTACATGTACATAGCATTCAATAACCATCCTAAGGTACCTTCTCGAGTTATCTTATTGTTTATACACTACATAACGTCTACAGAATCAATAAGAAATCGTAAGAAATATTGAGATTTACCTGCCCTGGCGACAAGAAGATCTGCCTCCGTATTCAAAGTTGAATCAAAGCAGTCAAAACTTCAGGTGACACTTGATGTTCCTTCTGCATGTTTCTATCACCTCACATAAAGCATTTTTCGGGGACACTGCAACCACAAGGCCCTCCAACAAGTTCTGAGTAGCCACAGGTCGTCATTACATATACACGACTGTGCAAAAGCGCACCGCGGCACAGATTATAGACGCAAAAGTAATCTGATTGTGCGTCAAACGTAAAGACGTTAATTTTATCTGTGTATCGTATCAGTTATTGCGTGCTAAGTGCTTGATGTTTGGTCATGATTCCCAGACACTTGTATACAGGGCAATACCTACCTGCGTAAATCTTCTCCCATCTAATAATGTGGGAAGCTTACAGCCTCAAAAGTAGAACAACGTTACAACTAAAAGCACAATAACATGACAAGTATACAATGTTCCCACACTAATTAAGATGTAAAACTAAAGAGGGTAAGTTTCTAAAGAAACTGTGGTGCTGCGTCGGTGGGGGTAACAAGGTAATTTGGTAACATCACCTAAGTTGAAATTGTAAATTGGCCACCGTAAAGAGTTTTTAAAAAGCTGTCGTTTCGAGCGTTAGCCCCTAATCAGAGCGAACGCTCGAAACGTCAGCTTTTAACTCTTTACGGTGGCCAATTTACAATTTCAACTTATCAGTTGATATTACCAAATTACCTTGTAAAAAATTACCACTGATAAGGTAAGCTTTAAAAGCTTATCTGATGAAGCCTAAAAAACAATGTCATCAGATTAGTGAATGAAAAAGAGGAGGGCTTGAACTAAGCGGAAAAAATCCCCCACAAACATTCAAGTATCATTTAAGGTTCCCAAACAAATAATACTGTATACGAAGGAAGAGAGCTCGTGTTCAATGATGGTAAAGACGCTTGCCCTAGCCGCCTGTCACGCAATCCTTACAGAACATTAAGATCAACGGAGGGCAGTTAACGACTGCACCGTTTTGAAGCAAATACACAATCCATGTTCCTGCACTAATCCAAATGTTAAAAAATTACAGACCACTGATCAGATAAGCTTTGAAAGCTTATTTGATAAAGCCTGTAAAATGTCAACAGATTAGTGAATGAAAAAGACAGAGAAGAGGGGGGTGAATAAAGAGAAAAATCCCCAAAAAGTATTCAAGCATAATTCAACGTTCCCAAACAGAAAAAAAATAATGAATATAGAGGAGGAGTGCCAGTGTTTCTGGTGAAGACACGTGCTCTTGCAATTGTGGTCCAGGACCTGAGTCCGCCTGTCACGCAATCCTTACTGAACATTTCGAGACAGCGGAGGGCAGTTCACGCAGCGAATATATAATCAATATTTGGCGCTGATGCATGGTATGTACAAATTCATAAGCAATTCTCAAGTCAAAGTGTAAATATGGCAAACATATTTATTTTACGGTTTGTATCCGTCCTTGGCCGCTTCGAACTGGACGATGTTGCATTTTGGCTTATTTTGTTTCGAAAATAAACGCTAAAATCTTTAAATCTCAGATAACCTGAACAGCAGAAACGGCAAACGTTGATCAAAGTTAACTTTTTATTCAGACTGGTGACGATATTTCGTTCTCAAAGCGGCCTGTTGTCTTTTCCACGTGCGCGTTTTTGATTTTTCACCTCCAATTGCGTGACAAGTAATGGCGTGTTTTGACCTCTGAGTTTTGACCTCTTTTTTTTGGGTACTAAAATTTCATAGTTTGAGTACCCCAAAATTTTGCTGGAGATATTTGAAGAAGAAACTTTGTTCTGTCGCTGAATTAACTTGATATTGTTAGGTTCCAAGAGTTCGATGTCGCCATAGTAGTTACACAAAATGGCACATCAACCAATGCTAGGAGTAATAACTGATTTATTTCTCATAGTGAATCATATTATATACAGGTTTTTTAGATAGGCGTAATTAGAACGAAACGATAATCATTTTAGGCATTTACCACAAAGGAAATTTGCAGGTGAGCAGTAGTACGTTGTGGTGTATTCTAATCTGGGGCAACTGTTAAGTAACTTAAGTGTGGGTGCTCGGAATATCCGGGCATGTATTCTAACACCCCCTCTTGCTCGGACGTTGCGAGCATAACAATCTAACTACCTAGAATAATGCCTGTGAACTTTTGTAACGTAACTTTAGTTACAGGTTTTGTGAAGATGTCTGCTACGTTATCTTGCGTTGCAACATACTCTAAATTTACATTTCCATTCAGTACTTCAGATCTAATAAAGTGGTACTTAATGTCGATATGTTTTGACCTCTGATGATTTACAGGGTTCTTAGCTAGATTGATCGCTCCTTGATTGTCAACTTTAATAAGTACGTTATCGATCACTACATTCATATCACTACATAATTGTTTGAGGAATTTCGCCTCTTGAACTGCGTTCGCTAGACTAATATACTCAGCTTCGCAAGTCGAAAGTGCAACAGTTGGCTGCTTGCGACTTTTCCATGAAATTAAAGGGCCTTTTACAGATAGCTGAAAATTATACCCAGTAATGCTGCGCCTATCTTTTACAGACGCTCCCCAATCAGCATCACAAAATCCAACTAACTTCAATGCTGATCTTGATTTGCAAAATGTTAGGCCTTTTGCACGCGTGCCTTTTAAATACCTTAGCACGTGCTTGGCCATACTGAGGTCTGATTCAGTGGGGCAAGACATCTTCTGTGAAAGTTTAGTTGCAATATAACACAAGTCAGGTCTAGTACCTGTCATAACGTAAATAAGACTACCAACAATTTCTCTGTATAATCTGGGATCGCTTAATGTGCGCGAATCCTCGCTTTCTTTTTCTATCCCTGTGGCACATGGGACCGATTTAGGTTTGCAGTCGGACATCTCAAATTTCTTTAAAATCTTATCGATGTATTGCGTCTGGTTTATTTCAATACTCTCTTCGCTGCATTTAAACTCCGTGCCTAAAAACCATGCAAGTGGGCCGAGGTCCTTCATTTTAAATTTATTACTCGAAGCGCCTTTTACCTGCTCTAGCAATGGTAAATTTGTTGCGGAAATAATTAGATCGTCAACCCAAACAATTATAATAACACGACCTTCTGTCTCGGAATTGTGAGTGTAAACACAGGAATCTGCGGCTGATTGAACAAATTTTTCTTCGCACAAATAATTATGAAGCATGTTGTTCCAGTTTCGGCCACTCGGCTTAAGACCGTATAAGGACTTTTTCAATCTACAAACTAATTTTTCGCCATTTTCTCCGACTTCTTCAAAACCTTTTGGTTGTTGCATAAAAACTTCGCATTCACCGATTGGTGCATTAAGATAGGCTGATCTTACATCCATTTGATGAATGATCATGCCGGTTTGCACGGCTTGCTGCATAAGTAGTCGAACTGAACTCATCCGTGCGGTTGGAGCAAAGGTTTCGTGGTAGTCAATTCCAGCAGTTTGCGAATAACCCTTAGCTACATATCGAGCTTTGTGGGTCTCCCCACCGTCCGGGCCAACCTTCACTGCAAACACCCAGCGGCCACCGACAATTTTTCTACCCGCAGGTGGCGTGACTAATTCGAAAGTGTCATTGTCTCGAAGTGCAGTCATTTCGTCGCTCATGGCCTTTTGCCATTTCATCCCCTCGATAGAGTTAATGGCTTCTTCGTAACTTGTCGGAATGTTTGAAACTCTATAACAGTAATCTACTGTGACGTTAATATCATCGTCTGAGTCAGTGTCTAAAACATAGTCTTCTAACTGTTGGGGTTTGTTACGGGTTCGTGGGGGGTAGCGTTTGTCATTTTCACCGTTATCAGATTTCTCACCGGGGCTCTGACTCTCTGTCTCAGTTGAGTTACTAGTCACTTCATCATGTTCCCCCTCTGTCAGTTTTGTCGGGTCAACAGCTGGTCGTAGAGCGTCCTCATCAAAATGTGGCGAGTTGTCAGTTCGGAAAAATTTTACACATCTTACCCGCTCAATTTTGTTTGATTCCGGGAAATACACTAGGTAAGATGGACTTTCCTTGTCATAGCCTACAAAGATACCTTGCTTGCTACGCGCCTCTAGCTTCTTTGCATTTTGAACATAAGCATAGCAAGTGGAGCCAAAAACTTGCATGTGGTTAATATCCGGTCTGTTGCCTACAAGCGCTTCGTAGGGAGTTTTGCCTAATCTCGCGTTGAAACATCGATTTCTGATATGGGCGGAAGTCATTAGCGCGTATGTCCAAAATTGTTTTGGCAATTTTGATTCTAACAAAAGGCATCTGGCCATTTCAAAAAGACTGCGCCATGCCCGTTCCGCCGATCCATTTTGATGCGGTGAGTAGGGGCAGGATGTCTCGTGTTTTATGGTGTTTTCGCGCAATAACGATCGGAACGCTTTGTTCGAAAATTCGCCTCCGTTGTCGCTCCTAATGCGCTTTATCTTGCCATACGAGGCTGTGTCAGCCAGGAATTTCTTTGTGGCCTCTACTGTGTCACTTTTCTGCTTAAGAAAATAAACCATAATGATTCCAGTATAGTCATCCACGAAACATAATGTATACTTGAAACCATCTCTGGCCTCCGGACTGATTGGACCAGCCAGATCACAGTGGACAAAATTTAATGCTGCTTTAGCTCTTTCATCGGGTTTCCGGTTCCGAAATTGACACATTTTACCTTGCGTGCAAACCGCACACTCGCATATTTTGTCATCCTTGATTCTCATGCCGTCAACAACATTAGATAATTTTCGTAAATCCTGAAAATTACAATGGCCCATAATTTTATGCCACTCCATCAAAGAGCTTGCATTGTTGTGGGAGGATGAAATGCTATTCAAATAGTACAACCGCCCCTTTTGTTCGATCTCGAACTTTGTGCCATCCGGTGCTTTGAAATATTTTTCTTTCCTGTTAAGATTTATGCTCGCCCCTCTTTCTACCGCCGCGGAAACAGAAAAAATATTCTGAGTGTAGGACGGGATATACAGAGCGTTGTTAAGGATAACATCATGCAAATTACCGTTAATGTCATATAACTTAACCTTAGCTTCTCCCCTCCCCAAAACTACGTTAGCCTTACTTCCATCGGCGAGCTCAACAACATGATCCTTTGCTTTAAAGTCTAAGTCAAACTTTACAAACTTAGATTCCTCAGTTACTATATGACTAGTAGCTCCCGAATCGAAAAGTAAACTATTTTGCTGTTTCTTACCTAGACCACTTTGGTCTTTAACGGTGAAAGTAAAATAATGTTCAACGGAGTCCATGTTGTTTGATATTTCCCTCTTTCTTTGGGGTTCCGCGGCTGTTTTCGCTGCATCGGTCTTCCGTACTCGGCACTCTTTAGTGTTGTGGGACTTGGTCCGACATTGTTGGCACCATTTATCCACTACTTTATGGGAGTAACAGTTTACAGTTTTGTGCCCCTTTTTGCCACATTTATAACAGTTTCCTAGAAACTTCGCTGGGAGCGCCTTGGACGCGTTAGCCAGCATAACACCGTCGTTTTCACTACGGCAACATCGCTCGTTTTCCTCATGGCTTCGAAGGGCTGTCTTAAACTCAGCAAAGGTCATTTGCTTTTCTCTCTGCATAACTACTGTAGCAAAAGCCCTGTAGCTGCTAGGAAGACCTTTTAGTGCCATAGCTACCAGTAAGCTATCGCTGATCACCTCCCCCGCTGCCTTCAGAGCAGTTGCCGCGGTCTCCGCCCTAATAATGTAGTCCGTGGTGGTCTCTCCGTCATTCATACGAAGCGAAGTCAGCTCTGTGTAGAGGGCAATGATTCTGGGCTTTCCTTTCCCTTGGTAGTGCTCTCGTAGCACGCGCAAAGCTTTCCTCCCATCGTTGTTGGCTTCCCTTATGACGAGGGACAAGCTTCTGTCGTCCAAACACTGAACAAGTTCGGCGAAGGCATGCGCTTTCTTTTCAGCACTGGGGGCTGTCGTTTCGCTTTCTGGGGGAACGACCACATTGTACGGCTTCTGAAGGCGCATGTATCCCAAAAACTTTACCTCCCATGGCTCGTATTTACTGTCATCCCCGTCAAACAGGAGTGTTCTCCTGGGCCCATAACCTGTTAGGTTCCAAGAGTTCGATGTCGCCATAGTAGTTACACAAAATGGCACATCAACCAATGCTAGGAGTAATAACTGATTTATTTCTCATAGTGAATCATATTATATACAGGTTTTTTAGATAGGCGTAATTAGAACGAAACGATAATCATTTTAGGCATTTACCACAAAGGAAATTTGCAGGTGAGCAGTAGTACGTTGTGGTGTATTCTAATCTGGGGCAACTGTTAAGTAACTTAAGTGTAGGTGCTCGGAATATCCGGGCATGTATTCTAACAGATATAAGCCCATGCCATGTACCAAGGTGCGATTTTACTCTCTTAATTTTGCTCTTTTTTTCCGCCAAAATGAGTGAATTATTGTAAAAAAACAGAAATTCCCCAAAAATCTAGATTGCAACGAAATCGAGCAAAGAACACTTCAAACTGTTTGCAATTACGTGTTATTTTCGTTAGGAAAATATTTGGTCACATTTACTGTTTATTTCATTTTTAAGCGACGTTCAAATAATGGCTGTCTAAACCTCATGAAGCTGACGGTCAGAGCCACAAAACCGATTTTGCCGCCGTTCGGGGAAAGTAAAAATGCGATTGAACTCAAAGTATTTCTTCTATAAATAGTTCATCCAGACCTATATTCTCGCAAAGTTTGGGGATTTTCGATTTTTCCATATTGCACACCTCCGGGCGTTATTTACTGACGGCCGCTCTTAAAGTGCCCCTGAGATCAAAATTTTCGTACATCATTTTTTTCTATCTTCGTGTTCAGTGTGTCTCCTTCATCTACTCTTTAAAATTTCAGTTTAGATCGAGCACCAGAAATATCTTTTTTCGGGCCGTTAAATTTACGATTTCGAGTCCGCCATTGTTTGATCATGTTCCGGAAGTTGATCGCAAGACTCAGAGGAAGTGACGTCAAAGGCTCAACGGGAAATCTCACATGGCAAAATGTCAAGCAAACATAACAGAGTGCTTTACTCTATTCTTACAAAAACTAAACAAAAATGACTGGGCATCGATGCGTAATTCGCCTCCCGGTTAGCTCAGTTGGTTAGAGCGCCGGATTGTGTTGTGCGGGAGGTCGAGGGTTCGAGCCCCGGCCGGACCGATACTCATGGTCTTAAAATAAGTGAGGAGAATTTGCTACCTTTCTATAATCAAGAAATGGATAGATATTCTAGTCTTCTCGGATATGGACGAATAAACCGTAGGCCCCGTCTCCTGCAGGGTTAGGGGTAGGAGACGTTAATTTCCCACGCACGAGATTACTGTGTCGTGGATGTCCTCCCCTGGGGTGGGATGGGTGGGAATTGACCCTGAAAAACCCCCATGGGGAGTGGTCAACTAACGTATGTATGTATGTATGTATGTAATTCAAAGCTGAAGTAATCGTGCAGACCATGCTGCAGGTATTTCTCTGCATCGGAGCCTTGCAAATAGATCCGAGCGGGAAAAACGGATGCGATTTGTGCGACCTCGCCGAGTAAACTTCAATGCTAGAGAAATATTTGTGATCTACTCCGAACACTTCTCGGAGGACTGTTTCGAGAGATGTATGTACTTTGAAGGATCTTGGCGAAGACATCTGTCGGGTTCAGTGCCTACCGTTCAAGAGGAGAAGGGACAAGAAAAACCATCCTCAGTGCGATCTCGACGCCGGAAAGCGAAGTCTACGAACCTCCACAGATTTTAAAGGCTGATAGTTTCGAAGGAAACTGTTTGGGGCTGCGTCGGTGGGAGTAACGAAATAATTTGGATATATCAACAAAGTTGAAATGGTAAATTAGCCACCGTAATGATTATAAAAGCTGACGTTTCGAGCGTTAGCCCTTCGTTGGAGCGAATAGAGGAATTGTGGGTCGTGTGTGCTTTTAAAGGCAGAAAATGGAGCTACGTTATTGGTTGGAGCATGGCAACGAGAAAAAAAATGAATAAATTAGTGGAATGAAAAGCGTTCGTTGATCCCTGTGGGATTTAGACTACCGGTTTGAAAGATGAGCTTTTGTTCAAGATTTTTACGGCTTTCCGTGCCATCTAAGTGCAAAGAAAGACAGCAGATTGCCATGTGTTTCTTAGAATGATTAGGTAAATTAAAATGTCTAGCGACTGGTTTCGATGTGTCCTTGTCATTCCTTTCCACGTCTCGAAGGTGTTCTCGGAATCGGTCACCTAGTCAGTCTTCTGCCTGTTTCGCCGATGTATATCTTTTTGCAATAGATTACATTGGCGGAGGTGCACGTGAAGTGATCGGTGATCTTAATGGATCGTTTAGGTCCCGATATTTTATCAGTGTTGTGAATGAAAGGACACGTTTTGCATCGTGCACGAGCGCATTTAAAAGTGCCTGTTTGGTCATTAGTCTGAAAAGAACTTCTGACCAAAAGATTGCCTATGTTTTTGTCGCGTTTGAATGAAATGAGCGGAGGCTGCGAAAAGATAGTGCTTGTCTCTGGATCGTTTTGAAGTAGTTTTTAAGAATGATGGATTTAACTGAGTTGTTGTGAGGGTGAAACGTGACAGTGAATGGAATGCGGTCGGAATCTTCCTTATGCGACGTTTGTAGTGCTGAATGTCGATCAATAAATTGAGCACGGTGGTAACCCGCTTGAACGACGGAAACAGGGTAACCACGTTTATCGAAGAACTGGCACATTGACTCTGATTTGTGGTGGAAATCAGAGTCATCACTACATAAACGACGAAGTCTTAGAAACTGAGAAAAAGGAATGGAATTCTTAACGTGAGATGGATGCGAAGACGAATATAACAAGTAATTATGCGAGTATGTAGGTTTGTAATACACACTAGTGTATAAACCGTTACCTTCAATTCAAACTTTGACGTCTAAAAAGGATACAGAATTGTCAGAAATTTCCCAAGTATATTTCAGAGCCGGGTGAAAAGAATTGACTGCGGTTATGAATTTAGTGAGCTCCTCTCTGGTAGAGGAGGTAGCGCCGATACAGTCGTCGATGTAGCGACCGTAGAGTTCTGGTTTGGACCCGTTGTATTGGCTGAAAAATTGATGTTCGACAAAACCTACAAAAAGATTGGCATAGCTAGGTCCCATTTTGGTTCCCATGGCTACACCATTGGTTTGTTTGAAGAAGTTTTTTCCGAATGAAAAGCAATTGATTGTGAGCACTAGTTCGGCTAAGCGTAGTAGTGTTTCAGATTTAGGTTCCTTAATAGTACATTGATCAAAAAAATGTTTAAGGGCCAGAAGGCCTTCGCCATTAGGAATGACAGTGTAAAGAGACGTAATATCCATGGTGAAAAGAAGTTTGTTTTGGTCAAGGATCTTGTCCACAGATTTTTGTCCACAGATTTTGTCACCTTTACATATGAGCTGATCAATATCCACCTTTAACAACTCTCTGGCAAAATACCTTACACAAAAGAAAGTACTACTCGGTGAACATTGTAAATAAGAATGATAAAATAGCCGAGTTGTAGATTGATTTTCTGACCTCAAAGAGCTCACTTTTATACAAAAGAGATGAAAAATATAATTGCGTGCTCTGATTCTAAAAAAGCTGGCTTTAATATCAGCGAAAGCAGAACAAACAGCTTAAGACACAGAGCGTAAAAACACTTTAAAATGTTGGCTTGCAGCCAAAACACCGAGAAAAGGAAAATTTCATTAAAAACCTGTCAAACTATCAACCATCTGACAGCCAAGTCAGCATGCTATCAAAGGGTCTCAAATTCATCCCAACGCCCGTGACAAACGAATTTAAAATCAGGCCAACTTTGGGAGATTTATTCGCAAGACGAATACGCCTCCGTTACACCTTTCACGGACAAATCAAAGAACCACTTCTGTTTCATATCAAACTGAATGCCACCGGTTCAGTCTTCTATCGCCCTTCAGAGCTACTTGGAAAATTGTCATATCGTTACTTGCAGACTGCATCTAAGCCAAAAATACTTTGTAACGCAATGAGGGTACGGCTCTAAAAGAGTTGAAACAAACTCTGCTTTAAACCTCACCGACGCCTGACAACAATAGTCATCATGAATAAGACAGAAAAAACAAAGGAGGCCAAAGTGCAACTCAACAACAGAGTTCACTTCAAACCTCTCAAAGCACCGATAGCAAAAAACACGTAGGAAAGAGTTAATGAGATCATTGACCAAATGCATCGGGGAAAACGCATTGTTAGAAATGGCTTTCGCAAACTCCCAATATCCGCCTTCGGATACACAATTAGCCATTGCCGAAAACTATTTTTACTAATCACCCGATCATTTCTTGCAAAAAGGAAAATCCCTTACGACAAGCAAAAATACAGTTCGAGGGCGATAAAGCGATGCGACCACAAAAGCCACTGGAAGTCCGTGCCGTTCTGTGTTTATCTTTATTCGCATGGTTCATCGTTTGTCGGCGCAAAACTATCCACAGAAGCTTCAGATGATTTCTGGGACAATTCATCGTCAGAAAAAGTCGACATTTCCCGACTGACAACGAAACAGTTCTCACAAAAGTAATATGTGTGATTCTCTGTGCAGCGAACAAAGAGAGTTGTGGCAAAGCAAGGCATAAGTTTGTTGAGCTTTTGACGTCATGACGACGTTTTTGCGGGCTCGGCTAGAACATGTTTTCAGCAATGGCGGACGATTCTTGGACGACTTTGAAGCGGTAAAAATTGGTCATCGAAGATTTGTTTTGAGTTTGAATGGCAAAAAGGGTCTTAACTTGACCCAATTCAACATTGTGTAAACAATTTATGCCAAAATAAAATGGTCAATTTTCGTCTCAGAGGCGCTTAAAAGAACCCACTCACGAGATTACTGTGATGTGGTCTGGCCTGTTTAGTGGGCCCGAAGTAATATTGGCGCAAGCTGTTGTGGAGTCCCTGCCTGTCGGCGAAGCTAATAAATTAAATTAAATTAATTACCTCTTTTGGCTTCATTTAAACTATTCTTAGAGCTCACAAAAAATTTTTTCTAAGGCTTAGTCAGTAAAACTTCAAAACGATTTCAAGTAGATCACGGGTCTTAATCTTGTCATAACATTGCATCTTTTCCCGATCGCGGTGAAAGGATCTTTAGGGTAGAAGTAACATAGACTCAGGAAACAAACTCTAGTAAAACTTCTTTTTACATAATCGCGCATTGAAATGTGTTCTGCCAGAATTTCTTAAGAAACAAGTGCAAACGACTTCAAAATAAATCTGTCACTGGTTTATGATCTGTCACATGAAAGCATTTAATTCCAATAACCATTAACTATTATCGAATGAAAAGAATAAATATATCAAGTTACCTTAGATTCAATATCATTTAAAAACACGGTCGCGATTTCTGAGATATATTAGCAATTCAATTGTAAGGTAGCGTGCCCCGATCCTTCAATCTGCGTCAAGATCTCTTTTTATGTGAAGGAAAGGGTAAAGATAAATGCCTAATAATCTACGCTGTCACATATCATAGCTTTGCTACAATACAAGATATCCTTAATAAGGCCTCTGTTTTCCGTAATCATCCCTTTAAATGGCATCACCTAAAGAACTTTCCGTCTGCCAAGGGATTAACATTTTGTTTAGACTTTTGGTCGATAGGTATTTCGTCGTTAGATGACGCCCACACGATCGTCTTATGTAACTATGTCAAGCCAGATATTTGCGGTGGCACAATTCTTTCGCCTTCTCCATATTTCTTCACTTTCATTCTTTCTTTCTTCATCTGTTTATACCTTATTAAGATATTCTTTCTTGCCACGTTTAAAAGAGGCCTAAGGTATGTTTACCTTAGGTAGGCTTAGGTAAGAATGATATATATGAAGCAGAATTTGACTATTTGCATGACCTACAATAGGTTTGTGGCGTAGCTTAGAAGGGGTGATGAAATGCGAAAATGAGCCAATGTTAATTATCGTGACATTTTGAAGGTATAACTCCCGTCTTCAGGTGAATTAAAAGGATCAGAAACCTTGGTTTTTGGAAAGCTACGACAAAACAAATCATTACTGATCTTTCTCTTTTTTGGGGGAGGAGAGGTTATTGCTCCCCGAGAAAATTTTTAAAGTTAGGGAAGTTTTCACGCACACTTTTACACCGGTATTATGCAGCTATGTTTTTGTCTGATTTTAACAATAAGCATTAGCAGATACGAAGTCTACCATGAACTGAGTTTTGGTTGCCACACTGAAACATACTGTGGCTGATCAATACATTTGACCTGACCCGCTTTATTCGCTGGAGAATTTCGACAGTTCCAGCTCGCGATCGAGATCATGGTATCCAATTTCACCGCTACTATGCTGTTTTGTTTTGTTTTGTTTTGTTTCTGCTTTTTTTTTTTATTTGATTTTTGTCTATTTTTTGTTTTGTTTTGATTTTGTTTTTGCTTTTTTTTTTCCCGCCTGAGGAAAAAAAAACGTACGTTCTCTTGCCTACAAAAACTAAATCTTAGGCCTCGATGGACGTGAAATAGAAGTCAAAAACTTTGATGGTTCTAGTTTTTCACTGGATGATAAGCAGTAACAAACAACAAAGAGTGCCTTTTTAATTTCTGCTCCCGCTTACCGCCCTCTCCAGCCCCCAATTCTAACGGGCTCCACCCTCCTGTCCCTCTTCCCCTCCACATAGGAGAAGTAAACAAAAACAATGTAACTAATATACTTTCTGACAAACACACGAAGAGAAATGTGGCCATTCGTGAGCTTTGATGACAAATGCAGGAAAAGCGGATTTTGTAATTAAAAATCGTAGAGTCATTAGGTCAGCTTATCGGCATGTACTTATCTTCTTTTAATGATTTAACCCAATGCTGAACTAACTTCAAAAAGAGATTATCTGTGTACGATTTCTCCACCTACATCTTGTTCGAGATTTCAAATGATATTTCCGGATTTTTGTTACAAGTCATCATGATTGAACTTGGTATCACTGGCGATTTGTTTTCTGTTTTTGTACATTTTCTCAGACTTACGTGCTGTTGGGTTAAGATGTCAACTTGGCTCATAAAGGAAAAACACCTCGGCTAGGTCGTTCAGTGAGCGGATAACGCTCTCCAATGGATAAATTAATATGAAGTTGTTTGGTGTTAATGAAAAGAATTGGGCTTTACACCGGATGTAGATCTATCCATCGGTTACCGTCACTTTCTACTCTTCGAACATTTGGGTCCATATCTTTTTACTCGTTACATTTTCCCGCCTTTTTTCTTTACTTAGAAACCTTTCCATTAATGACCAAAAATGGACTTACTAAAATGGGTGTGCGCTTTCAACAATGGTAGCCATTGCTTTTTAAAGACAATTTTACATGTGATAGTCGTTTTCAGTTGTCATGGACAGTTGACAATGTCCATAAAATAAAGCAAGCTCCTTAATTTGTCATTTTTGTATTATGTGCTCAGCCGCTTTTAGCAGTTTTGTACTTCATCTTCGAGAAAGGAACGCAAAAGGTGTTCTAGCAGCAAACGTATCTTCCCGGTGTTTCAAAGGTGAATAGGCATGATCTGCGCGGAATATTGGAAAAACACGAAGAACGTTAATAATTTTCTACACCCCGCTAATTGTTAAAGCTTGTTTCTCTGCATGAGCTGGTGAAAAGCCTAACAAAACTAACAATTTGGCTTAGAGATCTGATTTATCAACGGCATAGATGGTGACTGTATATGTACGATACTATTATTTCTTGCAGATCTTTCGTCGTCGATCTTGCTATGAACGGTGTCTTCGTGAGGAAGGTAAGGAATTAAACTATAATCCCCCAGTTGATAAAAGAAATAACATCCATAGGTTATGCGTACAGCTTAAGAGTTTGAAAACTTCATTATTTATTTTCTAACTGGCTGAATCACCTCGTTTTCGGAGAAGAGCTAGAACGACGAGCTTTTTAAAAAGCCAACTTGGTTTGGTTTCAACTTTCATACAACAGACCTCTATTCTGAGAGTTCATGAAAAATGGAATGGGCCAAAATTAGTATTAACATGTAATAGCAGGCCCTCTGGCTTTCTGTTAGACGCGCAAGAACTTCTTAAGTTATCTTATGTTCCATTTTTGTCCTGTTGTCATAGGAGAAAGTAAGTCTGTTAAGACTAAACGGAGAGTTTTCGTTGATGAGCATAGGTCGTCACTCTTCAAGAGAATCAGACGCGGTGAGTCATGAAATGGATCACTCTATTGCTTGCACGTGTTTGCGAGGATATAAATAACATTCTGTAGTAGTTGTAATGATAAGGAATATTTCGAGCACATTATGGTGCTGCCTGTCTACCGTTCTCATTCTTACCCCTCTCTGTGGTTTTTTGTTCTGTTTCTATGTTTGTAGGCCAGCCCCATACATTTGTTTCAAAATAAGTCTCGTAGATGTTGTTAGTATTTTTCATACTTTGATTTAATCCATCATTAAAAATTGTATTCATTACACTTTTGCTTTGGTTCTGCATAATACTGACTTTGCCTCCATTCTTTATAGTTTTGTTTTTCTCTACACAGACGCCACAAGCATGGTGGACAATCCAAATTCTTGCATTAAGTATGGCAGGTTAAATAAGAACTCAATTGATACACTAATGTTCGAGAGTTGATTCCATTTTCACAGGAACGTACAATAACGTATATTTTTCATTAATTATTTTTATTCCAGGTTTTCCATCCGAGTTTCTGTCTTATTGTTTAGTTATGCAATTGTGTGTCTAGCCCTTAGCCTATTTAGAAGTAGCTCTAATGTACCATATCCACCATTTCCTTCCACCTGGCTAGGGTGTATGGATTCACTTTCCTAAACTCTCATTGGCTAAATTCAGAGCGCTCAAAATCAACTTTCCCCCCACTGTTATAAATTTTGTGTTTGTTTTTCAAATCTTATACACCTGGTTCGGCCTCTTCAGGCTAGTTAGACTGATTGGCATTAAAACGAAATCTCACTTTTTTTTTTATGTTGACGTTTGATGGAGGTGGTGAAAATTGTGCTCCTGGCAATGCTGTCAACGGAACTCGTTCTATGTTTCTTACCGAGCTAGGGATAGTGTTTCATGAATCAGAGGCAAGCAAGTGGAAGGGAAGATATAAAGGAATTGTAACGGGGAAAGCTTTGCAAAGTACGTACAAAGTATTCGATAACCCGCTAATTTTTATATGAAGAGTTATGCATAAAATTAAATAGGCAGCGACTCTTAATGAGAAATGAAAAAAGTGAAAAATTGAATAGGTAAATATGTATAAATTGAAGATTTCTGCTTGAATAAATTTTTTCGTTTCTTCAGTTTGTGAACCATGAAACATCTTAATAACCTCGACCATTCTTTCGCTACGGAAAAAGATCTCAAACCTTGGCCTAGCCGTATTGACCTCGCCATCGCTTGTTCAATACGGCAAGGCTTTAGTTTGAAATTTTCCCGTAATGACCTCACTCTCGGTTATTTTGTTGATAAACGAGAGTGAGATCGTTACTTAAAAGTAGGTAATACTAGCTTATGAACGTTTTTGCAAATTAACAACAACCCTTACATATTAGAGAGGTAGGCTATATGATAAAATAAAATCTTGCCGATGGACTTGACGCTCTTTATTTTTATTAGGTTGTTTCTTCTCCACATTTAGAAAAGCTGAGAAACTATATCTGTTGTAATCATGAACTGGGTAAGTAGTCATCTTTGTCTGCTGTAGATAGTCAACATTGTTTTTATTTTGTTTGTTGATATCATCGTAAGCATTATATTGCTTTAATTGAAGGAATAAGTTTATCATCCCTGAGAGCTTCTTTTAAAGGAATAAACAAACAGCCACGTTAACGTATTAGTGTGGTGAAGAACGTGAAAGAAATGAAAGAGGGACAGCTATAGAGACAGATTCCTCCCGTATCGCCCTTCTTTTTCTTATTTTTGTAGTGTAAAGATATAGTGAGAAGATATTCCTATTGCGATCATCATCTTCATGGTGTTTTCCGGTAACGAAAAGAGCTTTGTGTTAAAGGTTTCCCAACTTTATTGCCGTTTAACAGTCTGTAAGTCTGATCTTTTAGATATTTGTTTCCTCAGGCAACAAAAGTTAACGTTTCGGGCGACTTGACTCCGGTATCGGGCGACATGACCTCGGGCGACTTGACCGGTGACCTTGACAGTCTCATCTGGGATGGATACACGGTCATATATTTTTTACGGAAAGATTACAAATGTGTGAACTTGGATAAGGTAAAACTGCTAACCTCTGGGAATTGAAATCATATTCATTATTGCCTGGCTTGTAATAAAATAAAATATTTACGGAAGATGAAGAACAGTTAAAAAAAACTATTAGATATTCCTCAGTTAAACTGTCCCTTTCCAAGATTGTACTTTCTATCGTCTTCGGTACCTTGTTTCCCTCAAACTTAAGCCCTTGAACTAGGGAGGAGGGGGGGGGGGCGTTTTTGTTTGTGTGTGTTCACCTACCGACTTCTCTTCCTTCTGCGTTTATTTTTTTATCCACAATAAGGGGAGAGCCCCTCCCCTAGATCCGCCACTGATTATCTATATATTTCATTAGCAAGGCACATTGAGGTTATTTATGTGCAAACTATGACTTCCTTTTCAGAACGTCACGAATTTATGCTCAAGAGTAATTTGAGAAGAGGTGATACATTTCTATTCAAGTTCTGTAAGTGTTTTCACTTTCATTTACTTAAAAGAACAACAATTTGTCAGGGGTAAATACCTTTCGAAACTTTAAAACAGCATTACAGTCGGCTTAAGTTCGATACCAGAAAACTTTCAAAATTAGGAGCACCGCAGGAATTTGAACAGCCCTTCGAAAGAAGAAAGGAAATGCGTCTTGAGGCACTTTGCACAGTTTTGTCTGGTTTTCGCACCTTTAAGCACATCAAACATAAGGTTTATTTGGAGTATGACAATGGAGCTTACGAGGGAGTATTTACGGATAAAAGCTTTGTTCCAAGGCATTATGCTCATGTAATAAAAAGAAAAAAATCAACAAACAAACCTAGCGACTTAAGTATCGACTCTTAGCCGAATATCTCAGTGTGAAATTTAATTTAAATACAAATTTTTGAAGGGGTACAGCGTTCACTGAATCCACCAAAAGACAAGACCCCGCACGATTCCCGAAACAGTGACGTAATAATAAAAATCAAATGAATACTCCCGTATTTTTAAAACTGAGATACGTGAGAATGAAAACCTCATCTCGCATTTGGTAAATACATATAAAAATTTCTGCATCTTTACATTTGATTATTTCGTGCAGTACCACAACATTGGGTCTGAAGTTCAATTCTTGTATGTTTGGGTTTTAATTAAAAAAAAAAACCCTACGAGTAAATGAAATGAGGCAATTTAAGCAAACATGCTGTCTAAGCGACGGGTAAGTGAGAATACAACAAAAAATGCCATTGGAGGAAAAATCTTGGCCGAGGGAAGTTCCTGATAAAGAGAAATAGACTCCAACTTGGGTCGATTCTACATCTTCAACTTGCATCCCATAATATTTTGAGACATATTTCCAAATTTACTCATGTGAAGTCCGATATGATTATTGTTGGTTTTATATTGTTAAACCAGGAGAACGGGGAATTCAAACGCAGGCCTACAATGTTTAACTGTCCTGTTTCTTATATCTAACTCTTTTATTTTATCTTATGTTATTTTTTGTGTTCCATGTAACACTTACTTTTATTTTTGCACGTTGTTACATTCCATGTAAGTATATCCTCGGATAAAAAATAGAGATAGCAGTCTATAGATAAAAGTTTCAAGTGCATATTGTAATGCGTCGATTAATTCGAAACTTTTACTGCCCCCTCCCGACCTGGGCAACCTTCCCCGAGCATTTGAACCTTTTAACATTGGTACGTTCAAATTACCACTCCACAGGGCCGAATTTGAAAGAGAGTTCAAATGCCATATCCAAGTAACGGATTTGATGTTCTTGTAAAAGGCAACGTCGGCGAATATGACCTTCTTGTAAGCCTTTTGTGTAGCTCCCATTGCGGGCCTATGTTGACGTAAACATCCGGGCAATCGCCCATGTGCTTTGAAAGGGAAAATCGTCGCCTTCATTTCAAAAATTGTTTTGTTGCCGTGTATTGTCGCTGTTTGTAAACCCTAAGCTCGAACAGTCGATGAGTTTTCATTTCAGTTGTTTATCTTGTAATTTCGCTTGTTTTAAGCGTGTTTTCTGTTTGCATAAAACCTCTCCTTTACTGGTTAGTCGAGTTTTCGACTCAACAAGTGTTTCTGTGAAATAAACAACATTTTGTTCTCCGCTGCCTGCTCGCAAAAGCGGACTCTTTACCTATAACACTTTGATATAAAAAGATAAAACATGTGTATTCAGCTAAAAAGACTTGACAGTTTCGGTTTAAATTTTCCACCCCACTTAGGCTAGGTTCAAATTCCCGTGGGGCGCCCGAATTGATCGGTGCACAAGCTCTACTTATAGAGACATGCGCAATAGTCTGCAACGTTAAATATGATTACATCATATCTTATAGATCAATGAACATAGGTCAGTGTAACAAGGCAAATAACAGTATGGAATATTCTGGAGTTTCTAACCCGCTTACATGGCGACATTGTTAACCTTAGCCAGTTTCTGTGAAAATCAACGTGTCAGCCATCTACTTCTGATCACCTTGAACACACACACACACACACACACAAACACACACACACACACACACACACACACATATATATATATATATATATATATATATATATAGAGAGAGAGAGAGAGGGATTAAACTTGGTGTCCGTGAAACAGTGCTCGATACAAATAGTAGACCGGGTATAATGTGTGGTAGTCGGAAAAAACAACTACATATACATCCCTGCAGACCTGTTTCGTGGTTGCCCACTCATCAGGGAATTTTAATGGCAGAATAATGCGATACCATCGCTTATATATTACACTAATTGCTAATTAACATGGTTTATGCAGTGTGAAAAGTGTCAAATCAGCTGTGGCGTAGGAGTGCTTTGTTTCTGTGTCGGCAGGAAGAGACGAGTTCGTTACGCTTCTTGAGTGTTGATAGGTCTGGGTGGCAGATTATTAGGAATTTCTCTTTAAGGCATAGGTTGCATCGTTTGCTTGAGCTGTTGTAGGGCAGGTGGGAAGATAGGATGCCTTAAAGAGAAATTTCTAATCATCTGCCACCCAGACCTATCAACACTCAACAAGCGTAACGAACTCTTCTCTTCCTGCCGACACATAAACAAAGCACTCCTACGCAACAGCTGACTTGACACTTTTCACACTGCATAAACCATGTTAATTAGCAATTAGTGTAATATATAAGCGATGGTATCGCATTATTCTGCCATTAAAATCCCCTGATGAGTGGGCAACCACGGAACAGGTTTGTAGGGATGTATATGTAGTTGTTTCTTTCCGACTACCACACATTATATATATATATACCTGCAGACAGGGTGCACACTGTTTCGACTTATATTGGTCTCGTCAGTTTTTTTTATGTTTAAGGTGGACGGCCGGGCCCCCGATGAAGGGAGGTGCAGTGCCCGCCGACCTACATGTCTAAGCCCAACCCATGGCAGGCGTGCAATGCCTTAGGGATGGGGTCCACCAGAAACGAGGGTCACCAGACGCCAGACTCGCTGGGGAATCGAACCCCACCTCACCTAAAAATTACACACTCACTCCAAGGAAGAACGCACTCACAATAATAATAACAGACCAAAACGATAATAATAACCCCTAGCCAGCCAAGGGGTGGCACTGGAAAAAACCAAAACGATAATCATAGCCCCTAGCCAGACAAGAGGAGGCACCAGAAAAAACCAAAACAATAATCATAGCCCCTAGCCAGTCTAGGGGAGGCACAACAAAAACCAAAACAAACCATTACAATTTAACGTAAGGATGGAAAGAGCCAGTAGGGACAGTAGGAGCTGACGCCTTGTGCCAGACGTCGGGGCAAGTCCGAGCGAAATGACCTTCTTTGTGACACCTTAAACACTTGCCTCTATCAGGGCATGCTGCAGACTTGTGTCCAACCGCTCTACAAATATCGTAGCGAAGGGGCTGGCCACGGTACCAAACTTTACATCTAATCCCCTTGATAGACACAAACCGGGGGATTTCCTTAGTTCGTACCATCGTTACAATTCTTGAACCAGTGGAGACATCGGGCAAGCCCGGCCAAACCTGGTGCCTAACGGTTTTAACTACCCCATAACCTGATAAAGCGGTACCCACCGCATCATTTGGCCACTCATAAGGGTACCAAGAAACCACAATATTAGTGAACTGGGGGGGAGGGGGGGAGGCTTCCTGACTGAGAACTCAACCCCATTGAGGACAACTGAACCCAGTTCTTCGAAAAATAATTTAGCCACATGCTCCGTAAAAGTGACCCTGGCTATACGGCCAGGACATTCTTGAATGAAAACTACTCTATGCTGCGATTCTACTTCAAAATAGGTATTGATGTACTTAACCACCTCAGTTTGTAACGTTCCAGCTGGGAAACCAGTACACTGAATGTCAATGGTCTTCTCCAAAGGCGGAGCCATGGAGAAAAAGAAAAAAGGGAGCAAAAGGGCAAAGCCCAAAAATGCCCCAAACGGCTGACCCACCAAGTTCGGACCCAACCAAAAATGCAAAAAACTGGATGGGTGACGAACAGCGAAAAAGAAAAAGACAACTGCAAAGCTTTCCCTCCCGGAAGGTACTCACAAGTGCAGAAAAGGCAAAAACGACAAGATACTTACAATTATCCTGACCAAAATAACCTCCTGAAAATCCCGCGTCATGTGGGTCTCGTCAGTTTTTTTTTTGTGTCTAAGGTGGACGGCCGGGCCCCGATGAAGGGAGGTGCAATCCCGCCGACCTACATGTCTAATCCCAACCCATTGGCTGGGGTGCAATGCCCTAGGGATGGGGACCACCATAAACGAGGGTCACCAGACGCCAAACTCGCTGGAGAGTCGAACCCCACCTCCCTTAAAAATTACACACTCACTCCCAGAAATTAAACACACTCGCTCATTACTTAACTAACTATTTTCTTTTGTTTTTCTTTTTACGACCTTAATTTATTACTTTGGGAACTTTTTGCGGCAAAATTCCATAGCAGTCTTAAAGTCCTCATCTCTCAAGCCAATAAAGCGGAGGTCTGAAGTCCAACGGCAAAAACGTTTGCGCTGATCAACCGGTTTACGAGTATCAACCGCAATCTCCCACAGGATTGCACGGTGGTCTGCAGAACAGGCTGCCAATTCCGGAACTTCAAGGAAAACGTTAGGTCCACCATTGCGGATATCGCTCATGGGTGAAACCGCAGCACTTTTAGACGGGGCCTGTTGAGTCCTCTTAACAGAAACGGTAACAGAGGAAGCGGGGCGTTTCTGGGAAACAGTGGTCCAGAAACCACTGTCACCAGCCATGTCAGAGTCAGCAGGGTTAGCAAAGCCCTCGGTTGCTGGTATAATAACCTCATTTCCAGTCGCCTCACAAGAGGCGAACCGGTCTTCGCTTGCATCTGAGTCTGGAGGTGAACCAACTTCATCCTCAGAGTCTTCAATAACAGTGTCGGGGGTCTCTTCTTCAGTGGGAGTGATCTCCGCTTGAGGAAAAGGCACGGGATCAGCTACAGGCTCAATAGCCGCAGGGGCCATTGCTGGATTGGGACAATTACGGGCCAAATGACCTTCTCTGGCGCACTTAAAGCACTTGCCCTTGACAGGGCATACAGCAGAACGGTGACCAACTTTACGACATAAGTCACAGCGTAGGGGCTGACCCCTATACCAGACCTTACACCTAACACCACGAACGGAGATAAATCTTGGTATCACCTGCCTCACAACCATCGATACCACCCTTGACCCAGTGGAGACTGACGGATTACCAGGCCAACTTTGGGGGGGGGGGGGAGGAGGGGGCTGGACCACCCTGCACTCCACCTCACCCAACACTACCACACCTCGACCTTCGAAAATTGCTTTCGCAGCTTCCCCACCTTCAACAAAAGTGACCCGAGCCACACGGCCGGGGCACCCCTGTACCGCTGCAATCCCATACTGAGATTCCGCCTCAAAAAAACTGAGGATCAAAGGCATGACGTCAAAAAAGGACATCCCCTCAGGGAGCCCCCGACAGTCAATGTCAACTCACCTCTTAAAGGAAACAACCATAGTGAGACCGAGCAAGTTCGGATCAGCCCAAGAAATCCCAAAAAGGGATGGGTGACCAAACTGGAAGACCAAAGAAAAACCATTGCCAAGGAGGAAAAAGTCGCAAGTTTTCCCTCCCGGCAGGTACTCACTTATCCAACTAAGACCTCAAAAAAACCACCGACAACACACTCCAAACCACAAGGGTAAGAAGTCACACTCTTTCGACCTATGTGGGTCTCGTCAGTTTTTTTTTATGTTTAAGGTGGACAGCCGGGCCCCAGATGAAGGGAGGTGTAGTGCCCGCCGACCTACATGTCTAAGCCCAACCCATGGCAGGCGTGTAATGCCTTAGGGATGGGGTCCACCAGAAACGAGGGTCACCAGACGCCAAACTCGCTGGGGAATCGAACCCCACCTCACCTAAAAATTACACACTCACTTCAAGAAAGAACGCACTCACAATAATAATAGCAGACCAAAACGATAATGATAGCCCCTAGCCAGCCAAGGGGTGGCACTGGAAAAAACCAAAACGATAATCATACCCCCTAGCCAGACAAGGTGAGGCACCAGAAAAAACCAAAACAATAATCATAGCCCCTAGCCAGCCAAGGGGAGGCACAACAAAAACCAAAACAGCTAGAAAGCAAACCGGAGGGAGTCACCATGCACGGATGCAATGACACCACGGGCACACCACTGCCGGTAAAACACGCGACGACGCCTGTTAGACTTGCACCGCCTGAAGGAGACTGGTGGGTAGGACTTCAGGCGGGCCTTGATGGATGCAATCACCGCCACGGCGCTAGGACGAATATCACGAAACCGGAAATCATTTCTACACAGCCAGATACAAAACTTAGAGACATTGAGAAGATAGACAAAAACACGCGGAACAGAAACAAGGTCAGTAGAGTTAAAGCCAAAAAGGACATGACGAAGAGTGATGACAGGACACATAGGAGAGAAACAAAATAGCAAAGACTGCCCCCAGGCGAGAACACTCTGAGCAAGTGGACAATAAAAGAACAGATGCTCGAGCGACTCGACCCGGGGCCCACATTAAACATGAGAGGGGAATAGACAAACCAAACGAGGAAAGACGCCGGGCGGTTTACAGGACGCCGTGAGCAATCTTCCAATTCAGATCAATAACACGGCGATAAAGATGAAAGTAAGATAAGGCGCGACACGTGGCAGGCCAGTCGAGATTCGGGTAGATGAACATAAACTTTAGAACACAATGAGGCTGGACCATGTCCTCAGAGAGAAGATACAGGTAACAAGACTTGGCAGACATTGTCAAGACAGGAGAACAGACAAAAGGACACGAAGAACCATAAACCAGAGAGTTTTTGGACGTGGCGAAAGCCCCACCGAGCTTACGCCACGCCAATACCAGAGCTTGATAGAAGGGTGGCAAGACCCTAGGGTCAAAACTAAAAGGACGAGAAAACACAACAAAAGGAGAGACACCAAACAAGGAATTAAACCAAAAAGACATGAGAGTGAGCCAACTGGAAGGAGAAGAGACAAATCTCCTCACCCATTGGCCCAGGAGGGCCCTCACCTTAGACTGAACGTCCACCACAGAGAAACCCCCAAAAAGGGGAAATTGAACAACGGCAGAGCGAGAGACGAGCTCCCGCTTGCCAGACCAAAAGAAGGAAAAAACCAGACGAGAGAGCACCACCTCCACTCAGGCCGGCATGTGGATAAGAGAGGCCACATACCAGACCCGGGAGAGGGCAAGAGCGTTAATGACGAGGGCCTTGCCACGAAAAGACAGAACACGAGCACGCCAAGACTTGAAAACATGGTCCACCGCATTGATGCGAGGGCGCCAGTTGTCTTCCTCAAGGTTACCAGGGCCAATGAAAACCCCCAGCACCTTGAGCTTGACAGGAGACCAGTCAAAAGGAACTGGGGGGTCCGTGCGACCTCGCCATCCACCCAACCAGAGACCCTTAGATTGGGAGAGGTTAATCCTCGATCCAGAAGCTAGTTCATAACACCTATATATGTCAAGAGCAGCCGAGATGCCTTCATCCGAGGTAAGTATGAGAGATGTGTCATCTGCGTACTGACAGATAGGAGACAGCGGAGGACAACCTGGGAGAGACAGACCCTTAATACGGGGGTCTGCACGAATGCTACAAGCAAGGACCTCCGAAACAAGAACATACAAGAGTGGAGATAATGGACACCCCTGCCGAACACCACGAGAAAGACCAAAGAAGGGAGTCAAGTAACCACTAACATTTACAGCACTTTGCACACGAGTATAAAATAAGTCAATCCACGCGACAAAAGACGGACCAAAACCCATGGCGACCAGAGTGGACCGAAAAAAACCCCAATCCACCCGGTCGAAGGCCTTTTCTTGGTCAAGAGATAGGATTGCGACAGGGGTGCCAGAGGACTCGGCATAGCTGACAACATCTCTCAGTAACGCGACATTCTCACCAATGAAACGGCCAGGGACCCCGCACGTCTGATCGCGGTTAACGACAAGATGTATCACGCGGAGAAGACGCCCGGCCATGGCCCGCGACGCTAACTTATAGTCCACATTTAGGAGAGATATGGGGCGCCAGTTCTTGGGATCAAGACGATCCCCCTTCTTGAATGACAGAGTAATGACACCTCTGCGCTGAGAGAGAGAAAGAGAGCCAGAAGAAAAACACTCATTAAGGACAGCAACAAGATCAGGACCAACCACATCCCAAAAGCGGAGATAGAACTCCATAGGGAGCCCATCTAGACATGGCGTCTTGTTGCGTGCCATACCCTTGAGAGCGTCAAAGACCTCAGATAGTGTGAGTAGGCCCTCGCAACTATTGGACTGATCCTGAGGAAGAAACGAGGACAGATTACCGAGAAGGGAAGATTGGACATGAGAGTCTGTAGGCGAAGCAGTATATAGACCAGAATAGAAGGAACCAAGAGAAGCACAGAGAGCAGCACAAGAAGAAACAATTGAGCCATCAGGCTCTCTCAGCGCAGAGATGCGACGGTCGACAGAACGTTTTTTCTCTAAACGAAAAAAATAACGCGAGGAAGTCTCACCTTCCTCAACCCATTTGACTCGCGCCCGAACCTGGGCCGCCTTCGCCACATGAGAATCTAGGCGAGCAAGCTCAGAGAGAGCCGACCGCAGGGGATCCACACAAGAAGTAACCCCCAAATCGACTTTCTCCTGGAGACGTTGAACAAGGCGCACCAAGGCGTCTCTACATGCAGATGTCTTACAGGCCCTACTGGCACAAAAACGGATGGTGATTCCCTTAATCCGGCTTTTCCCCCTATCCCACCATTTAGCGAGAGAGGGGAAGCGAGGGACAGCAAGACGCCAGGCGGACCATTCCTCTTGGACAAGTTGACAATAATCCTGATTTTCCAAAATTGAGGTGTTGAGCTTCCAGAAGGCAGGGCCAGGTGGGACGACGTCAGGAACAGACACAGACAAACACAAGCCACGATGATCCGAGAATGGAAAGACATACACAGAAACACAGGACACCGATGGTACCCATGCAAAAAGGAATCCCAAACATGTCAATACGCGACGCCAAACTCCCGTCCCACCTGGTCCAGGTGAACCCCGGAGAAGAGGGGTGGAGGTAACGCCAGATGTCAGTGACGCAACACGCATCAAAAAGATGACTAAGCGAGGAGGAATTATCCCTAGATACAGTGGCAGGATCTGGACCACGTCGGTCTCGAGCCCGGTCAAAGACATAGTTAAAATCGCCAGCAAGGACTGTAGGTATTGAAGGGTTAATCTTCGAATGCAAGCCATCAAACAACTGATCCCGTGCAGGGTTGCAATTGGGGGCATAAATACAAACCACCCTAAAGACCTTTTCATGAATAGAGAATTCACATTGCAAATAGCGACCATCAGCAGACCAAGAATTAAGAAGAGAGATACAAGGACGATAGAGCACGACGCAACCACAGGAATGGACAGAACCCGGAGCTAACACAGAAGAGAAACCAGACAAAGAAAACCACAAAGAACATTCAGCCCGAGTAACACAGTGCGTTTCTTGAAGGCAGACAACGTCAACCTTCACAAGGAGAGATCGGAAGCACTGCACGAGACCAATCCTTTTACACTGGTCCCGGATACCATTAAAATTTATGGTAAGGATGGAAAGAGCCATCACAAAGCATGAAAGAAACATCATGACTTTTTCTTAGCCGCACGACTTGCATTAACCCTAGTAGCAGCCGAAAAGCCCACAGGCAATTGAGGAGTGCCCGGGGTCCTCTTAGCTGGACGGCGCCTAGGAGTCGAGGAGGTAGAGGGCCTTTTGCGTTGGCCAGAGGCCGGTGACATATTCACATCCTGAGAGTCAACAATGGAACCCCAGTCCTGAGGCTCATCTACATTAGGTAAGGTACTATTTTCACTATTTGCATTAGGTTCATTTGCAATTTCATTAACTAAGATAACTTCCCCATTGCCAGCGCTGGCCTTATCGTTAATTATATCACTACTTGTATTGTTAATTATTTCACTACTTGTATCATTAATTATTTCATTATTTGTACTACTTAGGATATCACCATTGCTCAAAATACCCTGAACAACCAACGAGGTGACACTAGCAACTTCATCCAACTGACTGAAGTGCGCGTCATACAATTTAACACCAGACTCCGAGGAGTCTATATCACTAGAGGGAACACTAGCCCCTTGACCAGACACAACTACAATTGGGTCAACAACATCCTCATTTAAATAACCTTGAGAATCAAGTGGGCCCTGCAAGGCAGGAGGAAAGACATCACCACACTCCATCGCAGTGTCCACAGGCTCGGGAGGGGTGGGGTCAGCAACGTTAACATCCGAAGCAGAGAGGGCAGAAACTTCATCAACTGAACCAGCTGGAGCAGGGGGAATAACAACAGCCGCGTCCAAAGGTTGTACCGCCTTATCACCAGGAGCTGCCACACCTGGAACAGTAGGAGCTGAGTCCTTGTTCCAGGCGTCGGGGCAAGTCCGAGCGAAATGACCTTCTTTGTGACACCTTAAACACCTGCCTCTATCAGGGCATGCTGCAGACTTGTGTCCAATCGCTCTACAAACATTGCATCGGAGGGTCTGGCCACGGTACCAAACTTTACATCTAACTCCCTTGATTAACACAAACCGGGGGATTTCCTTAGTTCGCACCATCGATACAATTCTTGAACCAGTGGAGAGATCGGGCAAGCCCGGCCAAACCTGGTGCCTAACGCTTTTAACTACCCCATAACCTGACAGAGCGGTAGCCACCGCATCATTTGGCCACGTATAAGGGTACCAAAAAACCACAATATTAGTGAACTGGGGGGGAGGGGGGGGGAGGCTCTATGACTGAGCACTTAACCCCATTGAGGACAACTGAACCCAGTTCTTCGAAAAACAATTTAGCCACGCCCTCCGCAAAAGTGACCCTCGCTATACGGCCAGGACATTCTTGAATGGAAACTACTTTATGTTGCGATTCCAGTGCAAAATAAACATTGATGTACTTAACCACCTCAGATTGTAACGTTCCAGCGGAAAAACCAGTACACCGAATGTCAATGGTCTTCTCCAAAGGCGGAGCCATGGTGAAAAAAAGAAATAAAGAAAAAAAGGGAGGAAAAGGGCAAAGCCTAAAAAGGCCCAAACGGCTGACCCACCAAGTTCGGACCCAACTATAAAAACAAGAAATTGGATGGGTGACGAACAGCGAAAAAAGAAAAAGACAACTGCAAAGCTTTCCCTCCCGGCAGGTACTCACAAGTGCAGAAAAGGCAAAAACGACAAGATACTTACAATTGTCCAGCCCAAAATGAACTCCTGACAGAAGAGCGAAACCACCAACAAGAAAATATCCCGCGTCATGTGGGTCTCGTCAGTTTTTTTTTATGTTTAAGGTGGACGGCCGGGCCCCCGATGAAGGGAGGTGCAGTGCCCGCCGACCTACATGTCTAAGCCCAACCCATGGCAGGCGTGCAGTGCCTTAGGGATGGGGTCCACCAAAAACGAGGGTTACGAGACGCCAAACTCGCTGGGGAATCAAACCCCACCTCACCTAAAAATTACACACACACTCCAAGGAGGAACGCACTCACAATAATAATAATAGACCAAAACGATAATAATAGCCCCTAGCCAGCCAAGGGGTGGCACTGAAAAAACCAAAACGATAATCATAGCCCCTAGCCAGACGAGGGGAGGCACCAGAAAAAACCAAAAAATTAATCATAGCCCCTAGCCAGCCATGGGGAGGCACAACAAAAACCAAAACAGCTAGAAAGCAAACCGGAGGGAGTCACCATGCACGGATGCAATGACACCACGGGCACACCACTGCCGATAAAACACGCGACGACGCCTGTTAGACTTGCACCGCCTGAAGGAGACTGGTGGGTAGGACTTCAGGCGGGCCTTGATGGATGCAATCACCGCCACGGCGCTAGGACGAATATCACGAAACCGGAAATCATTTCTACACAGCCAGATACAAAACTTAGAGACATTGAGAAGATAGACAAAAACACGCGGAACAGAAACAAGGTCAGTAGAGTTAAAGCCAAAAAGGACATGACGAAGAGTGATGACAGGACACATAGGAGAGAAACAAAATAGCAAAGACTGCACCAAGGCGAGAACACTCTGAGCAAGTGGACAATAAAAGAACAGATGCTCGAGCGATTCGATCCGGGGCCCACAAAAACAAGAGAGGGGAATAGACAAACCAAACGGGGAAAGACGCCGGGCGGTGTACAGGACGCCGTGCGCTATCTTCCAATTCAGATCGATAACACGACGATCAAGATGAAAGAAAGATAAGGCGCGCCACGTGGCAGGCCAGTCGAGATTGAGGTAGATGAACACAAACTTAAGAACACAATGAGGCTGGACCATGTTCTCAGAGAGAAGGTACAGGTAACAAGACTTGGCAGACATGGTTAAGACAGAAGAACAGACAAGAGGACACAAAAAACCATAAACCAGAGAGTTTTTGGACGTAGCGAAAGCCCAGTCGTGCTTACGCCACGCCAGTACCAGAGCTTGATAGAAGGGTGGCAAGACCCTAGGGTCAAAACTAAAAGGACGAGAAAACACAACAAAAGGAGAGACACCAAACAAGGAATAAAACCGAAAAGACACGAGAGTGACCCAACTGGAAGGAGAAGAGACAAATCTCCTCACCCTTTGGCCCAGGAGGGCCCTCACCTTAGACTGAACGTCCACCACAGAGAAACCCCCAAAAAGGGGGGATTGAACAACGGCAGAACGAGAGACGAGCTCCCGATTGCCAGACCAAAAGAAAGAAAAAACAAGACGAGAGAGCGCCACCTCCACCCAGGCCGGCAAGTGGATAAGAGAGGCCACATACCAAACCCGGGAGAGGGCAAGAGCGTTAATAACGAGGGCCTTGCCACGAAAAGACAGAACACGAGCACGCCAAGACTTGAGAACATGGTCCACCGCATTGATGCGAGGGCGCCAGTTGTCTTCCTCAAGGTTACCGGGGCCAATGAAAACCCCCAGCACCTTGAGCTTGACAGGAGACCAGTCAAAAGGAACTGGGGGGTCCGTGCGACCCCTCCCTCCACCCAACTAGAGACCCTTAGATTTGGAAAGGTTAATCCTCGATCCAGACGCTAATTCATAACACCTATATATGTCAAGAGCAGCCGAGATGCCTTCATCCGAGGTAAGTATGAGAGATGTGTCATCCGCGTACTGAGAGATGGGAGACAGCGGGGGACAACCTGGGAGGGACAGACCCTTAATACGGGGGTCTGCTCGAATGCTACACGCAAGGACCTCCGAAACAAGAACATACAACAGTGGTGATAATGGACACCCCTGCCGCACACAACGAGAAAGACTAAAGAAGGGAGTCAAGTAACCATTAACATTTACAGCACTTTGCACACGAGTATAGAATAGGTCAATCCACGCTACAAAGGACGGACCAAAACCCATGGCGACCAGAGTGGACCGCATAAAACCCCAATCCACCCGGTCGAAGGCCTCTTCTGGATCAAGAGATAGGATCGCAACAGGGGTGCCAGAGGACTCGGTATAGCTCACAACATCTCTCAGTAACGCGATATTCTCGGCAATGAAGCGGCCAGGGACCCCGCACGTCTGATCGCGATTAACGACAAGGTGTATCACGCGGAGAAGACGCCCGGCCATGGCCCGCGACGCCAACTTATAGTCCACATTTAAAAGAGATATGGGCCGCCAGTTCTTAGGATCGAGACGATCCCCCTTCTTGAATGACAGAGTAATGACACCTCTACGCTGAGAGAGAGAAAGAGAGCCAGAAGAAAAACACTCATTAAGGACAGCCACAAGATCAGCACCAACCACATCCCAGAAACGGAGATAGAACTCCATAGGGAGCTCATCTAGACCTGGGGTCTTGTTGCGTGCCATACCCTTGAGAGCGTCAAGGACCTCAGATGGTGTGAGTAGGCCCTCGCAACTATTGGACTCATCCTGAGGAAGAAACGAGCACAGATTATCGAGAAGAGAGGATTGGACATGAGAGTCTGTAGGCGAAGCAGTATATAGACCAGAATAGAAGGAACCAAGAGACGCACAGAGAGCAGCAGAAGAAGAAACAATTAAGCCATAAGGCTCTCTCAGCGCAGAGATGCGACGGTCGGCAGAACGTTTTTTCTCTAAACGAAAAAAATAACGCGAGGAAGTCTCACCTTCCTCAACCCATTTGACTCGCGCCCGGACCTGGGCCCCCTTCGCCACATCAGAATCTAGGCGAGCAAGCTCAGAGAGAGCCGACCGCAGTGGATCCACCCAAGAAGTAACCCCCGAATCGACTTTCTCCTGGAGATGTTGAACAAGGCGCACCAAGGCGTCTCTACATGCAGATGTCTTACGGGCCCTACTGGCACAAAAACGGATGGTCAGCCCCTTTATCCGGCTTTTCCCCATATCCCACCATTTAGCGAGAGAGGGAAAGCGAGGGACAGCAAGACGCCAAGCGGACCATTCCTCCCGGACAAGTAGACAATAAACCTGATCTTCCAAAATTGAGGTGTTGAGCTTCCAGAAGCCAGGGCCAGGTGGGACGACGTCAGGAACAGACACAGAGAAACACAAGCCACGATGATCCGAGAATGGACAGACATACACAGAAACAGAGGACACCGATGGGACCCATGCAAAAGGAATCCCAAACATGTCAATACGCGACGCCAAACTCCCGTCCCACGTGGTCCAGGTGAACCCCGGAGAAGAGGGGGGGAGGTAACGCCAGATGTCAGTGACGCAACACGTATCAAAAAGATGACTAAGCGAGGAGGAATTATCCCTAGATACAGTGGCAGGAACTGGACCACGTCGGTCTCGAGCCCGGTCAAAGACGGAGTTTAAATCGCCAGCAAGGACCGTAGGAATTGAAGGGTCAATCTTCGAATGTAGGCCATCAAAGAAATGATCCCGTGCAGGGTTGCAATTGGGGGCATAGAGACAAACCACCCTAAAGACCTTTTCATCAAAAGAGAATTCACATTGCAAATAGCGACCATCAGCAGACCAAGAATTAAGAAGAGAGAGACAAGGACGAAAGAGCACGACGCACCCACAGGAATGGACAGAACCCGGAGCTAACACAGAAGAGAAACCAGACAAAGAAAACCAGAAAGAACATTCAGCCCGAGTAACACAGTGCGTTTCTTGAAGGCAGACAACGTCAACCTTCACAGGGAGAGATCGCAACCACTGCACGAGACCAATCCTTTTACACTGGTCCCGGATACCATTACAATTTAACGTAAAATTGGAAAGAGCCATCACAAAGCATGAAAGAAACATCATGACTTTTTCTTAGCCCCACGACTTGCGTTAACCCTAGTAGCAGCCGAAGGGCCCACAAGCAATTGAGGAGTGCCCGGGGTCCTCTTAGCTGGACGGCGCCTAGGAGTCGAGGAGGTAGAGGGCCTTTTGCGTTGGCCAGAGGCCGGTGACATATTCACATCCTGAGAGTCAACAATGGAACCCCAGTCCTGAGGCTCATCTACATTAGGTAAGGTACTATTTTCACTATTTGCATTAGGTTCATTTGCAATTTCATTAACTGAGATAACTTCCCCATTGCCAGCGCTGGCCTTATCGTTAATTATATCACTACTTGCATTGTTAATTATTTCACTACTTGTAACATTAATTATTTCATTATTTGTACTACTTAGGATATCACCATTGCTCAAAATACCCCGAACAACCGACGAGGTGACACTAGCAACTTCATCCAACTGACTGAAGTGCTCGTCATACAATTTAACACCAGACTCCGAGGAGTCTATATCACTAGAGGGAACACTAGGCCCTTGACCAGACACAACTACAATTGGGTCAAGAACATTCTCATTTAAATAACCTTGAGAATCAAGTGGGCCCTGCGAGGCAGGAGGAAAGACATCACCACACTCCATCGCAGTGTCCACAGGCTCGGGAGGCGTGGGGTCAGCAACGTTAACATCCGTAGCAGAGAGGGCAGAAACTTCATCAACTGAACCAGCTGGAGGAGGGGGAACAACAACATCCGAGTCCAAAGGCTGTACCGCCTCATCACCAGGAGCTGCCACACTTGGGACAGTAGGAGCTGAAGCCTTGTTCCAGGAGTCGGGACAAGTCCGAGCGAAACGACCTTCTTTATGACACCTTAAACACCTGCCTCTATCAGGGCATGCTGCAGACTTGTGTCCAATCGCTCTACAAATATCGCAGCGGAGGGGCTGGCCACGGTACCAAAGTTTACATCTAACCCCCTTGATTGACACAAACCGGGGGATTTCCTTAGTTCGCACCATCGATACAATTCTAGAACCAGTGGAGACATTTGGCAAGCCCGGCCAAACCTGGTGCCTAACACTTTTAACTACCCCATATCCTGACATAGCGGTAGCCACCGCATCATTTGGCCACTTATAAGGGTACCAAGAGACCACAATATTAGTGAACTGGGGGGGAGGGGGGGAGGCGCTATGACTGAGCACTTAACCCCATTGAGGACAACAGAACCCTGTTCTTCAAAAAACAATTTAGCCACGCCCTCCGTAAAAGTGACCCTGGCTATACGGCCAGGACATTCTTGAATGGAAACTACTTTATGTTGTGATTCGACTGCAAAATAGTCATTGATGTACTTAACCACCTCAGATTGTAAAGTTCCAGCGGGGAAACCAGTACACCGAATGTCTATGGTCTTCTCCAAAGGCGGAGCCATGGAGAAAAAAAGAAAAAACGGGCAAAGCCCAAAAAGCCCCAAACGGCTGACCCACCAAGTTCGGACCCAACCAAAAAAACAAAGAATTGGATGGGTGACGAACAGCGAAAAAAGAAAAAGACAACTCCAAAGCTTTCCCTCCCGGCAGGTACTGACAAGTGCAGAAAAGGCAAAACGACAAGATACTTACAATTGTCCTGACCAATAATGAGCTCCTCGCCAACAAGAAAGATCCCGCGTCATGTGGGTCTCATCAGTTTATTTTATGTTTAAGGTGGACGGCCGGGCCCCCGATGAAGGGAGGTGCAGTGCCCGCAAACCTACATGTCTAAGCCCAACCCATGGCAGGCGTGCTATGCATTAGGGATGGGGTCCACCAGAAACGAGGGTCACCAGACGCCAAACTCGCTGGGGAATCGAACCCCTACTCACCTAAAAATTACACACTCACTCCAAGGAAGAACGCACTCACAATAATAATAGCAGACCAAAACGATAATAATAGCCCCTAGCCAGCCAAGGGGTGGCACTGGAAAAAACCAAAACGATAATCATAGCCCCTAGCCAGACAAGGGGAGGCACCAGAAAAAACCAAAACAATAATCATAGTCCCTAGCCAGCCAAGGGGACGCACAACAAAAACCAAAACAGCTAGAAAGCAAACCGGAGGGAGTCACCATGCACGGATGCAATGACACCACGGGCACACCACTGCTGATAAAACACGCGACGACGCCTGTTAGACTTGCACCGCCTGAAGGAGACTGGCAGGTAGGACTTCAGGCGGGCCTTGATGGATGCAGTCACCGCCACGGCGCTAGGACGAATATCTTGAAACCGGAAATCATTTCTACACAGCCAGATACAAAACTTAGAGACATTGAGAAGATAGACAAAAACACGCGGAACAGAAACAAGGTCAGTAGAGTTAAAGCCAAAAAGGACATGACGAAGAGTGATGACAGGACACATAGGAGAGAAGCAAAATAGCAAAGACTGCACCAAGGCGAGAACACTCTGAGCAAGTGGACAATAAAAGAACAGATGCTCGAGCGACTCGACCCGGGGCCCACAAAAAAAAGAGAAGGGAATAGACAAACCAAACGAGGAAAGACGCCGGGCGGTGTACAGTACGCCGTGCGCTATCTTCCAATTCAGATCGATAACACGGCGATCAATATAAAAAAAAGATAAGGCGCGCCACGTGGCAGGCCAGTCGAGATTGGGGTAGATGAACATAAACTTTACAACACAAAGAGGCTGGACCATGTTCTCAGAGAGAAGGTACAGGTAACAAGACTTAGCAGACATGGTTAAGAAAGGAGAACAGACAAGAGGACACGAAGAACCATAAACCAGAGAGTTTTTGGACGTAGCGAAAGCCCCGTCGAGCTTACGCCACGCCAGTACCAGAGCTTGATAGAAGGGTGGCAAGACCCCAGGGTCAAAACTAAAAGGACGAGAAAACACAACAAAAGGAGAGACACCAAACAAGGAATTAAACCAAAAAGACATGAGAGTGACCCAACTGGAAGGAGAAGAAACAAATCTCCTCACCCATTGGCCCAGGAGGGCCCTCACCTTAGACTGAACGTCCACCACAGAGAAACCCCCAAAAAGGGGGGATTGAACAACGGCAGTACGAGAGACGAGCTCCCGCTTGCCAGACCAAAAGAAAGAAAAAACCAGACGAGAGAGCGCCACCTCCACCCAGGCCGGCATGTGGATAAGAGAGGCCACATACCAAACCCGGGAGAGGGCGAGAGCGTTAATAACAAGGGCCTTGCCACGAAAAGACAGAACACGAGCACGCCAAGACTTGAGAACATGGTCCACCGCATTGATGCGAGGGCGCCAGTTGTCTTCCTCAAGGTTACCGGGGCCAATGAAAACCCCCAGCACCTTGAGCTTGACAGGAGACCAGTCAAAAGGAACTGTGGGGTCCGTTCGACCCCACCATCCACTCAACCAGAGACCCTTAGATTTGGAAAGGTTAATCCTCGATCCAGACGCTATTTCATAACACTTATATATGTCAAGAGCAGCCGAGATGCCTTCATCCGAGGTAAGTATGAGAGATGTGTCATCCGCGTACTGAGAGATGGGAGACAGCGGAGGACAACCTGGGAGAGACAGACCCTTAATACGGGGGTCTGCTAGAATGCTACACGCTAGGACCTCCGAAACAAAAACATACAAGAGTGAAGATAATGGACACCCCTGCCGGACACCACGAGAAAGACTAAAAAAGGGAGTCAAGTAACCATTAACATTTACAGCACTTTGCACACGAGTATAGAATAGGTCAATCCACGCTACAAAGGACGGACCAAACCCCATGGCGACCAGAGTGGACCGCATAAAACCCCAATCCGCCCGGTCGAAGGCCTTTTCTTGGTCAAGAGATAGGATCGCAACAGGGGTGCCAGAGGACTCGGCATAGCTCACAACATCTCTCAGTAACGCGACATTCTCGCCAATGAAGCGGCCAGGAACCCCGCACGTCTGATCGCGATTGACGACAAGGTGTATCACGCGGAGAAGACGCCCGGCCATGGCCCGCGACGCCAACTTATAGTCCACATTTAAAAGAGATATGGGCCGCCAGTTCTTAGGATCGAGACGATCCCCCTTCTTGAATGACAGAGTAATGACACCTCTACGCTGAGAGGGAGAAAGAGATCCAGAAGAAAAACACTCATTAAGGACAGCCACAAGATCAGCACCAACCACATCCCAGAAACGGAGATAGAACTCCATAGGGAGCCCATCTAGACCTGGGGTCTTGTTGTGTGCCATACCCTTGAGAACGTCAAGGACCTCAGATGGTGTGAGTAGGCCCTCGCAACTATTGAACTGATCCTGAGGAAGAAACGAGGACAGATTACCGAGAAGGGAAGATTGGACATGAGAGTCTGTAGGCGAAGCAGTATATAGACCAGAATAGAAGGAACCAAGAGACGCACAGAGAGCAGCAGAAGAAGAAACAATTGAGCCATCAGGCTCTCTCAGCGCAGAGATGCGACGGTCGGCAGAACGTTTTTTCTCTAAACGAAAAAAATAACGCGAGGAAGTCTCACCTTCCTCAACCCATTTGACTCGCGCCCGGACCTGGGCCCCCTTCGCCACATCAGAATCTAGGCGAGCAAGCTCAGAGACAGCCGAACGCAGTGGATCCACACAAGAAGTAACCCCCGAATCGACTTTCTCCTGGAGATTTTGGACAAGGCGCACCAAGGCGTCTCTTTATGCACATGTCTTACGGGCCTTACTGGCACAAAAACGTATGGTGAGCCCCTTAATCCGGCTTTTCCCCCTATCCCACCATTTAGCGAGAGAGGGAAAGCGAGGGACAGCAATACGCCAGGCGGACCATTCCTCTCGGACAAGTTCACAATAATCGTAATCTTCTAAAATAGAGGTATTGAGCTTCCAGAAGCCAGGGCCAGGTGGGACGACGTCAGGAACAGACACAGACAAACACAAGCCACGATGATCCGAGAATGGACAGACATACACAGAAACACAGGACACCGATGGGACCCATGCAAAAGGATTCCCAAACATGTCAATACGCGACGCCAAACTCCCGTCCCATCTGGTCCAGGTGAACCCCGGAGAAGAGGGGTGGAGGTAACGCCAGATGTCAGTGACGCAACACGCATCAAAAAGATGACTAAGCGAGGAGGAATTATCCCTAGATACAGTGGCAGGAACTGGACCACGTCGGTCTCGATCCCGGTCAAAGACGGAGTTTAAATCGCCAGCCAGGACCGTAGGTATTGAAGGGTCAATCCTCGAATGCAAGCCATCAAAGAACTCATCTCGTGCAGGGTTGCAATTGGGGGCATAGAGACAAACCACCCTAAAGACCTTTTCATGAAAAGAAAATTCACATTGCAAATAGCGACCATCAGCAGACCAAGAATTAAGAGAAGAGATACAAGGACGATAGAGCACGACGCAACCACAGGAATGGACAGAACCCAGAGCTAACACAGAAGAGAAACCAGACAAAGAAAACCACAAAGAACATTCAGCCCGAGTAACACAGTGCGTTTCTTGAAGGCAGACAACGTCAACCTTCACAGGGAGAGATCGCAACCACTGCACGAGACCAATCCTTTTAGACTGGTCCCGGATACCATTACAATCTAACCTAAGGATGGAAAGAGCCATCACAAAGCATGAAAGAAACATCATGACTTTTTCTTAGCCGCACGACTTGCATTAACCCTAGTAGTAGCCGAAGGACCCACAGGCAATTGAGGAGTGCCCGGGGTCCTCTTAGCAGGACGGCGCCTAGGAGTCGAGGAGGTAGAGGGCCTTTTGCGTTGGCCAGAGGCCGGTGACATATTCACATCCTGAGAGTCAACAATGGAACCCCAGTCCTGAGGCTCATCTACATTAGGTAAGGTACTATTGTCACTATTTACATTAGGTTCATTTGCAATTTCATTAACTAAGATAACTTCCCCATTGCCAGCGCTGGCCTTATCGTTAATTATAACACTACTTGTATTGTTAATTATTTCACTACTTGTATCATTAATTATTTCACTATCTGTACTACATAGGATATCACCATTGCTCAAAATACCCTGAACAACTGACGAGATGACACTAGCAACTTCATCCAACTGACTGAAGTGCTCGTCATACAATTTAACACCAGACTCCGAGGAGTCTATATCACTAGAGGGAACACTAACCCCTTGACCAGACACAACTACAATTGGTTCAACAACATCCTCATTTAAATAACCTTGAGAATCAAGTGGGCCCTGCGAGGCAGGAGGAAAGACATCACCACACTCCATCGCAGTGTCCACAGGCTCGGGAGGCGTGGGGTCAGCAACGTTAACATCCGAAGCAGAGAGGGCAGAAACTTCATCAACTGAACCAGCTGGAGGAGGGGGAATAACAACAGCCGCGTCCAAAGGTTGTACCGCCTCATCACCAGGGGCTTCCACACTTGGGACAGTAGGAGCTGAGGCCTTGTTCCAGGCGTCGGGGCAAGTCCGGGCGAAATGACCTTCTTTGTGACACCTTAAACACCTGCCTCTATCAGGGCATGCTGCAGACTTGTGTCCAATCGCTCTACAAATATCGCAGCGGAGGGGCTGGCCACGGTACCAAAGTTTACATCTAACCCCCTTAATTGACACAAACCGGGGGATTTCCTTAGTTCGCACCATCGATACAATTCTAGAACCCTTGGAGACATCGGGCAAGCCCGGCCAATTCTGGTGCCTAACACTTTTAACTACCCCATAACCTGACAGAGCGGTAGCCACAGCATCATTTGGCCACTCATAAGGGTACCAAGAAACCACAATATTAGTGAACTGGGGGGGGGAAGGGGGGGAGGCTCTATGACTGAGCACTTAACCCCATTGAGTACAACAGAACCCTGTTCTTCAAAAAACAATTTAGCCACGCCCTCCGTAAAAGTGACCCTGGCTATACGGCCAGGACATTCTTGAATGGAAACAACTTTATGTTGTGATTCGACTGCAAAATAGTCATTGATGTACTTAACCACCTCAGATTGTAAAGTTCCAGCGGGGAAACCAGTACACCGAATGTCTATGGTCTTCTCCAAAGGCGAAGCCATGGAGAAAAAAAGAAAAAAAGGGCAAAGCCCAAAAAGGCCCAAACGGCTGACCCACCAAGTTCGGACCCAACCAAAAAAACAAAGAATTGGATGAGTGACGAACAGCGAAAAAAGAAAAAGACAACTGCAAAGCTTTCCCTCCCGGCAGGTACTGACAAGTGCAGAAAAGGCAAAACGACAAGGTACTTACAATTGTCCTGACCAAAAATGAGCTCCTCGCCAACTAGAAAAGTCCCGCGTCATGTGGGTCTCATCAGTTTTTTTTATGTTTAAGGTGGACGGCCGGGCCCCGATGAAGGGAGGTGCAATCCCGCCGACCTACATGTCTAATCCAAACCCATTGGCTGGCGTGCAATGCCTTAGGGATGGGGACCACCATAAACGAGGGTCACCAGACGCCAAACTCGCTGGGGAATCGAGCCCCACCTCCCTTAAAAATGACACACTCAGTCCCAGAAATTAAACTCACCCGCTCATTACTTAACTAATTATTTTCTTATGTTTTTCTTTTTATGACCTTAATTAATTACTTTGGGAACTTTTTGCGGCAAAATTCTATAGCAGCCTTAAAGTCCTCATCTCTCATACCAATAAATCGGGGATCTGAAGTCCAACGACAAAAACGTCAAGCGTTTTACGAGCATCAACCGCAATCTCCAACAGGATTGCACGGTGGTCTGCAGAACAGGCTGCCAGTTCCGGAACTTCACATAGAACATCAGGGCCTCCATTAAGAAGATCGCTCTCGGGTGAAACCGCAGCACTCTTAGATGGGGCTGAAACGGTAACAGGGGAAGCGGGGCGTTTCCGGGAAACGGTGGTCCGTAAACCACTGTCGCCAGCCATATCAGTGTCAGCGGGACTAGCAAAACCCTCAGCCGCTGGTATGATGACATCATTGCTACCAGCATCATAGGAAGCAAAACGGTCTTCTCTTGCATCTGAATCTGGGAGTGAACAAGCATCATCCTCAGAGTCAGCAATGACAGGGTCTGTGGATCCTTCTTCAGCGAGACTGATCTCGGATAGTGGAACTGCCGCAGGGTCCACTACAGGCTTAGCAGCCGGAGGGGCCCTTGCAGGGTTAGGACAATTACGGGCCAAATGGCCTTCTTTGGCACACTTGAAACATTTACCCTTAAGAGGGCATTCAGCGGAACGATGGCCAACTTTATGACACTAGTTACAACGTAGAGGCTGACCCCTATACCAGACTTTACACCTAGCCCCACTAACAGAAATAAACCTTGGTATCTCCTTTTTCACTACCATCGAAACTATCCTAGACCCAGTGGAGACGGACGGTCTATCAGGCCAAACCTGATGCCTCACACTCTTAATAGAACCATAAGCTGACAGGGCAGAGGTGATGGCTTCCTTTGGACCCTCAAAGGGGAACCAGGAAACCACCACAGTTGACAACTGGGGAGGGGGGGTGGGGGCTGAGCTACCCTACACTCCACCCCATCCAGCACCACCGAACCTAACTCCGAGCACTGCACTGACGAGACTTTTGCTTGTTGGTAAGTGTTCGCTCCTTTCCCTAGTGGTTGGGAGTTTGTTTTGGTTTGTTTTTGAGGTTTCTGAGGATTTTTGTTGGATAAGTGAGTACCTGCCGGGAGGGAAAACTTGCAACTTTCTTCCTCCTTGGCAATGTTTTTTCTTTGGTTCTGTTTGGTCGCCCATCCCTTTTTTGGGATTTCTCGGTCGATCCGAACTTGCTTTTCTTTTTGCTTTTTCTCTGTTTCGGTCACCCATCCCTTTGGGTTGGGTCCGAACTTCAGCATGGTCGTGTCCTTTAATAGGACTATCGACGTCGATTGTCAGGGGCTCCCTGAGGAGGTACTTTTTTCGCAAGCGGTTGGTCTGTTGCTGGGTTTTTTCGACCGAGAGTCTGATCATCGGGTGGCTGCGGTGCAGGCATGCCCTGGCCGTGTTGCCAGAGTCACTTTTGCAGAGAACGGGGATGTTGCTAAGTTATTTTTTGAGGAGTTAGGTGTCATCAAGTTGGGTGATGTAGAGTGTAGGGTGGTCAAGCCTCCTCCTCCTCCACCCCAGCTTACTACTGTTGTAGTTTCTTGGTTCCCCTTTGAGGGATCAAACGACGCCATCAGCACAGCTTTGTCTGCATATGGTACGGTCAAATCTGTTCGCAATCAGGTTTGGCCCGGAAGGCCTTCAGTGTCCACCGGGTCACGCATCGTCCAAATGGTCATTAGGAATGTCATTCCACCGTTTATCCCTATCCGCGGTGTTCATTGTAAAACTTGGTATAGGGGGCAACCCCTCCAGTGTGGGACTTGCCGGAAAGTTGGCCACAAGTCAGCTGATTGTCCTCTCAAAGGAAAATGCTTCCGGTGTCATCAAGATGGGCACTTGGCTCGGAATTGTAAGGTGACCGTGGCTGCTCCAGCTGAGGCTGACGCCCCTGTTAGAGAGAACGGTGTGGCTGTTCCTCCGGTGAAGAGCACTCCCGCCGAAGAAGAGACCCCCGACACTGCTATTGAAGACTCTGAAGATGAAGTTGGTTCACCTCCAGACTCTGATGCAAGCGAAGACCGGTTCGCCTCTTGTGAAACGACTGGAAATGAGAATATTATATCAGCAACCGAGGGTTTTGCTAACCCTGCTGACTCTGACATGGCTTGTGAAAGTGGTCCCTGGACCACTGTTTCCCGGAAACGCCCCGCTTCCTCTGTTCCCGTTTCAGTTAAGAGGACTCAACAGGCCCCATCTAAAAGTCCTGTGGTTTCACCCATGAGTGATATCCGCAATGGCCCTGATGTTTTCCTTGAAGTTCCGGAATTGGCAGCCTGTTCTGCAGACCACCGTGCAATCCTGTGGGAGATTGCGGTTGATTATCGTAAACCGCCTGATCAGCGAAAACGTTTTTGCCGTTGGACTTCAGATCCCCGCTTTATTGGTTTGAAAGATGAGGACTTTAAGACTGCTATAAAATTTTTCAACAAAAAGTTCCCAAAGTAATTAATTAAGGTCATAAAAAGAAAAACAAAAGAAAATAATTAGTTAAGTAATGAGCGGGTGTGTTTAATTTTTGGGTGTGAGTGTGTTAATTTTTAAGTGAGGTGGGGTTCGATTCCCCAGCGAGTTTGGCGTCTGGTGGCCCTCGTTTCTGGTGGTCCCCTTCCCTAAGGCATTGCACGTAAGCCAATGGGTTGGGATTAGACATGTAGGTCGGCGGGATTGCACCTCCCTTCATCGGGGCCCGGCCGTCCACCTTAAACATAAAAAAAAACCGCACCTAACTCCTCAAAATAGGCGTTAGCTGGCTCACCACCAACAGCAAAGGTGACTCTGGCCACACGACCAGGACACGCTTTAACCGCCACAACACCATATTGAGATTCCTTCGCAAAAAAGCCAAGGATCAAAGGCATGACGTCCGGGAATGACAACCCCTCGGGGAGCCCCTGACAGTCACTGTCAATTGATCTCTTAAACAAAGCAACCATAATGAGACCAAACAAGTTCGGATCAACCCAAAAACTCCCAAAAAGGGATGGGTGACCAAACTGAAAGACCAAAGAAAATAACCACTGCCAAGGAGGAAAAAGTCGCAAGTTTTCCCTCCCGGCAGGTACTCACTTATCCAACTAAGACCTCGAAAAAACCACCGGCAACACACTCTAAACCATAAGGGTAAGAAATTCCACTGTTTCGACCTATGTGGGTCTCATCAGTTTTTTTTTATGTTTAAGGTGGACGGCCGGGCCCCGATGAAGGGAGGTGCAATCCCGCCGACCTACATGTCTAATCCCAACCCATTGGCTGGCGTGCAATGCCTTAGGGATGGGGACCACCATAAACGAGGGTCACCAGACGCCAAACTCGCTGGGGAATCGAACCCCACCTCCCTTAAAAATTACACACTCACTCCCAGAAATTAAACTCACCCGCTCATTACTTAACTAATTTTTTTTTTTTTGTTTTTCTTTTTATGACCTTAGTTTATTACTTTGGGAACTTTTTGCGGCAAAATTCCATAGCAGCCTTAAAGTCCTCATCTCTCATACGAATAAATCGGGGATCTGAAGTCCAACGACAAAAACGTCTGCGCTGATCAAGCGGTTTACGAGCATCAACCGCAATCTCCCACAGGATTGCACGGTGGTCTGCAGAAAAGGCTGCCAGTTCCGGAACTTCACATAGAACATCAGGGCCTCCATTAAGAAGATCGCTCTCGGGTGAAACCGCAGCACTCTTAGACGGGTAGACGGGGCTGAGACGGTAACAGGGGAAGCGGGGCGTTTCCGGGAAACGGTGGTCCGTAAACCACTGTCGCCAGCCATATCAGTGTCAGCGGGACTAGCAAAACCCTCAGCCGCTGGTATGTTGACATCATTGTTACCAGCATCACAGGAAGCAAAACGGTCTTCACTTGCTTCTGAATCTGGGAGTGAACAAGCATCATCCTCAGAGTCAGCAATGACATGGTCTGTGGATCCTTCTTCAGCGAGACTGATCTCAGATAGTGGAACTGCCGTAGGGTCCACTACAGGCTCAGCAGCCGGAGGGGCCCTTGCAGGGTTAGGACAATTACGGGCCAAATGGCCTTCTTTGGCACACTTGAAACATTTACCCTTAAGAGGGCATTCAGCGGAACGATGGCCAACTTTATGACACAAGTCACAACGTAGAGGCTGACCCCTATACCAGACTTTACACCTAGCCCCACTAACAGAGATCAACCTTGGTATCTCCTTTTTCACTACCATTGAAACTATCCTAGACCCAGTGGAGACGGACGGTCTATCAGGCCAAACCTGATGCCTCACACTCTTAATAGAACCATAAGCTGACAGGGCAGAGGTGATGGCTTCATTTGGACCCTCAAAGGGTAACCAGGAAACAACCACAGTTGACAACTAGGAAGGGGGGGTGGGGGCTGAGCCACCCTACACTCCACCCCATCCAGCACCACCGCACCTAACTCCTCAAAATAGGCGTTAGCTGGCTCACCACCAACAGCAAAGGTGACTCTGGCCACACGATCAGGACACGCTTGAACCGCCACAACACCATATTGAGATTCCTTCGCAAAAAAGCCAAGGATCAAAGGCATGACGTCCGGGAATGACAACCCCTCGGGGAGCCCCTGACAGTCAATGTCAATTGATCTCTTAAACAAAGCAACCATAATGAGACCAAACAAGTTCGGATCAACCCAAAAACTCCCAAAAAGGGATGGGTGACCAAACTGAAAGACCAAAGAAAATAACCACTGCCAAGGAGGAAAAAGTCGCAAGTTTTCCCTCCCGGCAGGTACTCACTTATCCAACTAAGACCTCGAAAAAACCACCAACAACACACTCCAAACCACAAGGGTAAGAAGTTCCACTGTTTCGACCTATGTGGGTCTCGTTGGTTTTTTTTATGTTTAAGGCGGACGGCCAGGCTCCCGTGAGGGCGGTGCAATGCCTGCCGACCTAAATGTCTAATCCAAACCCGCCGCCAGAGTGCAAGGGCTTGAGGGTTGGGACCGCCATAAATGGAGGGCCCACCAGGACGCCAAACTCCCTGGGGGATCGAACCCCACCTCCCAGGTTAATCACACACTTTCAAAGATTAAACTCCCATGCTCAGATTTTTTTTTTTATGTTTAAGGCGGACGGCCAGGCTCCCGTGAGGGCGGTGCAATGCCTGCCGACCTAAATGTCTAATCCAAACCCGCCGCCAGAGTGCAAGGGCTTGAGGGTTGGGACCGCCATAAACGGAGGGCCCACCAGGACGCCAAACTCGCTGGGGGATCGAACCCCACCTCCCAGGTTAATCACACACTTTCAAATATTAAACTCCCATGCTCAGATTAGTGATAATGGTTAGTCAAAGCACCAAAATACCACACTCACGCATACCCGCTGACACACTTACCTACCACAGTAGGGACAAAAGCAAACAAAAACATGGACAAAACATGAATAGAACAGAACCACTGTGCAGTACACCAATGAAGGAGACCCAGCACAAGTGGCTACATGACAGACACAACAGGACTGAAACGGAACAAAACCCCTGTGCAGTACACCAATGAAGGAGACCCAGCACAAAAGGCAACATGACGGACACAGGAACACACGGGGGAGAAGGGGGAGAACTAAAGATTGAAGACCAGAGAGTTGCCTGAGACAGAAGCAATAACGCCACGAGCGCACCACTGTCTGTGGAAGAAGCGACGACGTCTGCTAGATTTGCACCGCCTGAAGGCTAGAGGTAGGTAAAACTTCAAGCGGGCTTTAATGGACGCAATCACCGCAACGGCACCAGGACGAACATTACGGAACCGGTAATCGTTCCTACACAACCAAATACAGTACTTAGAAATATTAAGAAGGTAGACGAAACCCCAAGGGACAGAAATCAATTCACTTGTCTTAAACCCGAAAAGAACATGACGTAAAAGAATGACAGGACTCATAGGGGAGAAAACGAACAACAAAGACAGGACCCAGGAGAGAACACTCTGAGCAAGCGGACAATAGTAAAACAGATGCTCAAGTGACTCAACCTGGGGACCGCAAAAACAGAACGGAGAAACCGACAAACCAAAAAGAGAGAGACGCCGAGCGGTGTACAGAACGCCATGCGCAATCTTCCAGTTAAGGTCGGTGACACGACGATCCAGGTCGAACATAGACAGGGTACGCCACGTGGCAGGCCAATCAAGATTAGGGAATTGAAGTTCATAATTGTACACACAACGGGGCTGGACCATGTTCTCAGAAAGGAGATACAAATAGCATGACTTAGAAGACATGCTGACAACAGGGGAACAGACCAAAGGAGACGAAGAAGCATAAACAAGGCAATCCCTGGACGTGGCAAAAGACCCATCAAGTTTCCGCCACGCTAGGATCAGAGACTGGTAAAATGGTGGCAAGGCTCTAGAGTCAACAGAAAAAGGGCGGGAAAACGCAACGAGAGGAGAGACACCAAGGACAGACTGAAACCAAAACGACATCAATGAGACCCAACTGGAGACAGAGGAGGCAAACCTCCTCACCCATTGACCCAGAAGAGCCCACACCTTGAAGCGAACACTGACCACTGAAAAACCACCAAAAAGAGCTGGCTGCACTACTGCAGCGCGAGCGACGAGCTCCCGCTTGCCAGACCAAAAGAATGAAAACACAAGTCGAGTAAGCTCCGTCTCCACCCAAGCCGGTATGTGGATGAGTGACGCCACATACCAGACCCGGGAGAGGGCGAGAGCATTAATAACGAGAGCCTTGCCGCGAAAGGTCAGAACACGTGAACGCCAGGATTTGAGAACATGGTCCACCGCAGAAATGCGCGGGCGCCAATTATCCTCTTCCAGGTTACCAGGACCGATAAACACTCCAAGGACCTTGAGTTTCGAAGGTGTCCAATCGAAAGGGACGGGGGAGTCCGTACGGCCCCGCCAGCCGCCCAACCAAAGGCCCTTGGACTTTCCGAAATTGATCTTTGACCCGGACGCCCGCTCATACTGATGATAAACTTCCAGAGCAGCTTTGATCCCATCGTCGGATGTTAAAATTAACGACGTGTCATCAGCATACTGAGATATGGGGGATAGTGGGGGACACCCCAGGAGGGAAAGGCCAACGATACGGGGGTTAGAGCGAATACTACAGGCAAGGACCTCCGAAACCAAAACGTACAGCAGAGGAGACAGGGGACACCCCTGCCGGACACCTCGCGAGAGATCGAAAAACGGTGTCAGATGACCATTTACATTAATGGCACTTTGGACATGGCTGTAGAACAAGTCTACCCAAGCAATGAATTGGGGGCCGAAACCCATGGTGACAAGGGTAGATCGCAAAAAGCCCTAATCCACCCGGTCGAAGGCCTTTTCTTGGTCGAGGGATAAGATTGCAACCGCGGTGCCCGCAGACTCAGCATAACTCACAACATCACGGAGAAAGGTGACATTCTCCCCTATGAACCGACCCGGCACTCCACACGTCTGGTCCCGGTGCACGACCAGGTGAATGACACGGAGGAGCCGACCAGCAATGGTTGGTGATGCCAGTTTATAGTCGACATTCAACAGCGAAATGGGACGCCAATTCTTTGGATCAAGACGATCCCCCTTTTTAAAAGACAACGAGATCACACCTCTACGCTGAGAGAGAGACAAAGAACCGGAGGAAAAACAGTCGTTAATAACAGCTACGAGATCAGCACCGACTACGTCCCAGAAACGAAGATAGAACTCCGCTGGAAGGCCATCCAGTCCAGGAGCCTTGTTCCGCTTCATGCCCTTGAGAGCCTCATAGACCTCGAGGGGGGTGAGGAGGCCCTCACAACTATCAGCCCGATCTCGCGGAAGGACAGAAGACAGATTACCCAAAAGAGAAGATTGGATCAAAGTGTCAGTAGGAGAAGCCTTATATAAGTCGGAATAGAAAGAGCCGAGAGTGGCACTCAAAACAACAGAAGAAGAAACAATAGAGCCACCGGGCTCTCTCAGCGCAGAGATGCGGCGGTCGGCAGACCGCTTCTTTTCCAGGCGGAAGAAATAGGCCGAGGAGGACTCACCCTCCTCAACCCACTTAACTCTTGATCGCACTTGAGCACCCTTGGCAACGTAGGTGTCCATAGCTGCCAGATCCGCCAGCGCAGATCGGTAAGGGCCCGCGCAGGAGGTCATGCCAGCATCCAGCTTGGCCCGAAGATGATCGATGAAGCGAACGAGGGCAGCCCTCGACGCAGTTGTTTGAGATGACTTTTTGCGACAGTACCTGATGGTAAGGCCTTTTATCCGACCTTTCCCGCGGTCCCACCATTTGGCGAGAGAGGGGAAGCCAGGAAGGGTACGACGCCACGAAATCCACTCTTCCCTAACGAGCTGGCAATATTCCGGGTCATCTAACATGGATATGTTCAGTTTCCAGTAGCCTGGCCCAGGTGGGACGACGTCGGGAACAGAGACAGACAGCACTACTGCACTGTGGTCCGAAAAGGGGCAGCAGTACATAGCGCAAGAGGACACCGATGGGAGCCAGGCAAAGGGCACCCCAAACAGATCAATGCGCGACGCCAAACTGCCATCCCACCTCATCCAGGTGAATCCCGAGGAGGAGGGATGGAGGTAACGCCACACATCCATAACACAACATGCCTCGAAAAGCTGGGCCAGCGAAGAGGAACTGTCTCTGTATGAACTTGCAGGTTCAGAACCACGCCAGTCAAGGGCTCGGTCAAAGACGGCGTTGAAGTCCCCAGTAAGCACAGTAGGGACAGATGGATCGACTTTTGAATGGAGGTCATCAAGGAATTTATTCCGCGCAGGGTTGCAGTTAGGGGCATAGACACAGACCACACGGAAGACTTTGCCAAAGAGAGAGAATTCACATTGCAGATAACGACCATCGGCAGTCCAGGAGTTTAGAAGAGATAAAGAAGAACGATAGAGAATAACACAACCACACGAGTGAACAGAACCAGGAGCCAACACAGACGAAAAGCCGGACGATGAAAACCAGAAAGAACACTCAGCCAGAGTGACACAATGAGTTTCTTGCAGGCAGACAACATCAACCTTCACGGGGAGGGAACGCAACCACTGCAGAAAGCCAAACCTTTTAGACTGGTCCCGCAGACCATTACAGTTTAAGGTAAGGATGGAAAGAGCGATCACTGCGCACAAAAGGGAAGCCATCATGCTTAGGTCTTCTTCTTACCGCCCGAGGACCTCTTGCCAGCCTTACCCAATGCTGCTGCAGATGGTTTTGCAAGCTTCTTACGCCGGGACAAAGCCGACGTAGCCGGAGGTTCTGGATCCGGGTCTTGGGGGGTTGACTCAGAACCAGCGTCCGATGCAGGCCTCTTACGAGTAGCCATGGTCGGAGCTGTATCCATTTCGGAAAGCTCGTCGGCCAGGGCCAAAGAGCTAACATTAATCTTACTGGCACCTTTACCACTAGTAGAGCCTTTTTCGGCATTCTTATCCTCTTTACTATTTACTTTAGCAGGGACCACACTTACAGTTTCCCCTTTACTAGATAAATTATCAGTAGCGCTACCGTGATTAACGTTAACTACACTAATTGAATTAGGGGCACTGTCAGTACCACCATTTACTTCATTACTAGACACTAGTTCTCTATCATTATTTTCAGTTGACCCAGAAGGGGTCTTACCCGAGGCGTCTGCCCCTCTAGTTTGCTCATCATTCGGAGCCTCACTATTTCCTTTATAATTACTGACATTACTCTCTGACCCAGTCCGAGGAGAAAGATCAGTATTAGCGCTGGCATTGGCTAGATACTCAGCGAGCTCAACCTCTTGTGGGGCACTATCAGCAAGTTGTCTAACGAAACTATTAGCTACAACAGACAGCATTTGGACTGCCTGGGTAGTATAAGCTTCATCCTCAAAGAGAGGAGCACCCGACACCGAGGCCTGGGTACTAGCCGCTATCCCATCGGCCACAGGGTCACCACTGGCCGGGGGGACGACAGGAATCTGTGCCTGTACCAGTTGGCCGCTGGAGTTCAAAACAGGGGTGCCCAACTCCATGCCTGACACCTGGGAGGCCGCTTCACCCACCAAGGGTTCGGCTTCACTATCACCATCGACAGCGTCTTCGCACTCGATATCACCAGCCGCCTCAGCAGCATCGCCCTCATCAATGTCACCCCCATCATCGCCAGCCCCTTCCTCCCCACCAGCGCTACCAACCGGGGCCCCAGGGGCCACCGGGGGGGCCTGGGGAAGGTTCCATGCAGATGTACACTCCCTAGCAAAATGCCCCGCCTTGTGGCAGCGGCGGCACTTACCCTTATCAGTGCACTGTTTTGCCGCGTGTCCAACTTGTCTACATATATCGCATCGCAAAGGCTGGTCACGGTACCACACCTTGCAGCGAATACCCCCGATGGAAATGAAACGAGGCATTTCCTTTTTGACAACCATTCTGACAAGACGGCAGCCAGTAGAGACTGACGGCTTGCCAGGCCACATTTGATGGCGGACAGACTTGATCTCACCATAGCTTGAAAGCGCGTTCTTAACTGATTCCACTGGGCCCTCATAAGGAAACCAGTGGACGACGACTATACTAACTTGAGGGGGTGATGGGGGAGGGGAGAAATGACCACACATTCGACCCCATTAAGAACCACCGACCCACATTCCTGATAGTGGAACATAGCTAACGCACCCTTTTCATCATCAAAAGTCGCCCTGGCAATAAAACCGGGGCACTGCTGGATAGACACAACTTTAGCAACATGCCCAGTTTGCTCTTGGAAGTGGGCATCTATATAACTAATTATTTGTGTGGAACTTGTCCCATTAGGGAACAAATTACAACGTATGTCAATGGTTCTTTGGAAACCAACCATAATTAAGATTTTGTAGTGCCCAGAACTCAACAAGAAACGTAAGTTCGGCCTCACGCAACACAGCCCAAAACTGGATGGGCGACCGAAAAATTTTGTTTCGCCGAAAACACACCGGAAAAATCGGAAAACGCCGAACACCCGGAAACCACGGTCGAGAAAGGCCGAAGAAAGGATCGAAAAAACCCTCCGAAATCGGCTCGAAGCCGGAAATCGGCAGGGTTGCCGAAGAAGTCCGAAAAACGCCGAAAGATATAAAAAGGCGAAAGAGGACTAAAATCAACCAAAAGACAAATACTCGCAAGAGTCCGTGCCCCAAGAGTGATCCTGCGCAGAATCCCAAAGTAGAGTGAATACTGTGGAGGTGAAGGAGTAAATCTTGGGCCTCGTCAGTGCAGTTTTTTTTTATGTTTAAGGTGCACGGCCGGGCCCCGATGAAGGGAGGTGCAATCCAGCCGACCTACATGTCTAATCCCAACCCATTGGCTGGCGTGCAATGCCTTAGGGATGGGGACCACCATAAACGAGGGTCACCAGACGCCAAACTCGCTGGGGAATCGAACCCCACCTCCCTTAAAAATTACACACTCACTCCCAGAAATTAAACACACCCGCTCATTACTTAACTAATTATTTTCTTTTTTTTTTTTTTTTATATGACCTTAATTAATTACTTTGGGAACTTTTTGTTGCAAAATTCCATAGCAGTCTTATAGTCTTCATCTCTCAAACCAATAAAGCGGGGATCTGAAGTCCAACGGCAAAAACGTTTTCGCTGATCAAGCGGTTTACGATAATCAACCGCAATCTCCCACAGGATTGCACGGTGGTCTGCAGAACAGGCTGCCAATTCCGGGACTTCAAGGAAAACATCAGGGCCACTGTTGCGGATATCGCTCATGGGTGAAACCGCAGCACTTTTAGACGGGGCCTGTTGAGTCCTCTTAACTGAAACGGGAGCAGAGGAAGCAGGGCGTTTCCGGGAAACAGTGGTCCAGGGACCACTTTCACCAGCCATGTCAGAGTCAGCAGGGTTAGCAAAGCCCTCGGTTGCTGGTATAATAACCTCATTTCCAGTCGCCTCACAAGAGGCGAACCGGTCTTCGCTTGCATCTGAGTCTGGAGATGAACCAACTTCATCTTCAGAGTCTTCAATAACAGTGTCGGGGGTCTCTTCTTCGGCGGGAGTGATCTCCGCTGGAGGAACAGCCACGGGATCAGCTACAGGCTCGATAGCCGCAGAGGCCATTGCTGGATTGGGACAATTCCGGGCCAGATGACCTTCTTTAGCACACTTGAAACATTTACCCTTGACAGGGCATTCAGAGGAACGGTGGCCAACTTTGTGACACAAGTCACACCGTAGGGGCTGACCCCTATACCAAACCTTACATCTAGCCCCACGTACGGAGATAAACATTGGAATCTCCTTCTTCACCACCATTGAAACTATCCTAGACCCTGTGGATACAGACGGTCTATCAGGCCAGACTTGATGCCTCACGCTCTTAATGGGGCCATAGGCTGACAGGGCAGAGGTGATGGCTTCATTGGGACCCTCAAAAGGGAACCAGGAAACCACAACGGTTGACATCTGGGGAGGGGGGGGGCGGGGGCTGAGCCACCCTACACTCCACCCCATCTAGTACCACTACACCTAACTCCTCAAAATGAGCCTTAGCAGGCTCACCACCAGCAACAAAAGTGACTCTGGCCACACGACCAGGACACGCTTGAACTGCCGCAACACCATATTGAGACTCAGTCTCAAAAAACCCGAGGATCAAGGGCATGACGTCCGGGAAAGACAACCCCTCACCTCAGGGAGCCCCCGACAGTCAATGTCGATTGACCTCTTAAAAGCAACAACCATTGTGAGACCAAGGTAAGTTCGGCTCCACCCAAGAAATCCCAAAAAGGGATGGGTGACCGACCCGAATAAAAGAAAAAAACCACTGCCAAGGAGGAAACAGTCGCAAGTTTTCCCTCCCGGCAGGTACTCACTTATCCGACTAGCACTCAAAAAAAACAAACAAGCACACCACAATACAAACTCCCAACCACTAGGGAAAGGAGCGTACACTTACCGACAAGAAGAATCCCGCGTCATGTGGGCCTCATCAGTTTTTTTTATGTTTAAGGTGGACGGCCGGGCCCCGATGAAGGGAGGTGCAATCCCGCCGACCTACATGTCTAATCCCAACCCATTGGCTGGCGTGCAATGCCTTAGGGATGGGGACCACCATAAACGAGGGTCACCAGACGCCAAACTCGCTGGGGAATCGAACCCCACCTCCCTTAAAAATTACACACTCACTCCCAGAAATTAAACACACCCGCTCATTACTTAACTAATTATTTTCTTTTGTTGTTCTTTTATAGCCTTAATTAATTACTTTGGGAACTTTTTGCGGCAGAATTCCATAGCAGCCTTAAAGTCCTCATCTCTCATACCAATAAATCGGGGATCTGAAGTCCAACGACAAAAACGTCTGCGCTGATCAAGCGGTTTACGAGCATCAACCGCAATCTCCCACAGGATTGCACGGTGGTCTGCAGAACAGGCTGCCAGTTCCGGAACTTCACAAAGAACATCAGGGCCTCCATTAAGAAGATCGCTCTCGGGTGAAACCGCAGCACTCTTAGACGGGGCTGAAACGGTAACAGGGGAAGCGGGGCGTTTCCGGGAAACGGTGGTCCGTAAACCACTGTCGCCAGCCATATCAGTGTCAGCGGGACTAGCAAAACCCTCAGCCGCTGGTATGATGACATCATTGTCACCAGCATCACAGGAAGCAAAACGGTCTTCACTTGCATCTGAATTTGGGAGTGAACAAGCATCATCCTCAGAGTCAGCAATGACAGGGTCTGTGGATCCTTCTTCAGCGAGACTGATCTCAGATGGTGGAACTGCCGCAGGGTCCACTACTGGCTCAGCAGCCGGAGGGGCCCGTGCAGGGTTAGGACAATTACGGGCCAAATGACCTTCTTTGGCACACTTGAAACATTTACCCTTAAGAGGGCATTCGGCGGAACGATGGCCAACTTTATGACACAAGTCACAACGTAGAGGCTGACCCCTATACCAGACTTTACACCTAGCCCCACTAACAGAGATAAACCTTGGTATCTCCTTTTTCACTACCATCGAAACTATTCTAGACCCAGTGGAGACGGACGGTCTATCAGGCCAAACCTGATGCCTCACACTCTTAATGGAACCATAAGCTGACAGGGCAGAGGTGATGGCTTCATTTGGACCCTCAAAGGGGAACCAGGAAACCACCACAGTTGACAACTGGGGAGGGGGGGGTGGGGGCTGAGCCACCCTACACTCCACCCCATCCAGCACCACCGCACCTAACTCCTCAAAATAGGCCTTAGCTGGCTCACCACCAACAGCAAAGGTGACTCTGGCCACACGACCAGGACACGCTTGAACCGCCACAACACCATATTGAGATTCCTTCGCAAAAAAGCCAAGGATCAAAGGCATGACGTCCGGGAAGGACAACCCCTCGGGGAGCCCCTGACAGTCAATGTCAATTGACCTCTTAAACAAAGCAACCATAGTGAGACCAAGCAAGTTCGGATCAACCCAAAAATCCCAAAAAGGGATGGGTGACCAAACTGAAAGACCAAAGAAAAAGAAACCACTGCCAAGGAGGAAAAAGTCGCAAGTTTTCCCTCCCGGCAGGTACTCACTTATCCAACTAAGACCTCGAAAAAACCACCGACAACACTCTCCAAACCACAAGGGTAAGAAGTCGACACACACTGTTTCGACCTATGTGGGCCTCATCAGTGCAGTGCAGACACTGGGCCAAGCTCTGGAATAAACCATTGCCTGGGCGCTACACTTGTGGGACCAAGTGTAGGCATGTTGCCATGCGAGAGTGCTCAAATCACAACTAAAATGATGAGCTTCGCCCGGAGGCTAAGTGCATGGCAACCCCAGTGTAAAGTGCTCAATCGCAAGGTAGCCACAAGGCAAAGCCAAGCGAGAGCTATCTAACTGCAGACAGGGTGCACACTGTTTCGACCTATGTGGGTCTCGTCAGTTTTTTTTTATGTTTGAAGCGGACGGCCAGGCTCCCGTGAGGGCGGTGCAATGCCTGCCGACCATCATGTCTACTCCAACCCATGGCTACAGTGCAAGGCCTTAGGGTTGGGACCGCAACAAACGAGGGACACCAGTCGCCAACTTCGCTGGGGAATCGAACTCGACCTCACCAAAAAATTACACACTCACTCCAAAAATTAAACTCACACACACAACCCATTCTTAATCGGTACTTATAGCATTCTAGTATGTACATTATGTATTGGACGGAAACTTTTCTGAAACGGCTGAGTAGACAAGTTGGAAGACTATTGTTCAGGCCTTTAAATCTGGGGTCAAGGAACCAATCCTGTCTGTTAGTTGCGGGCTGTCGAGTGCTAAGAAAAAACTCCCCGACAAGTACAAGAGCCAAGTTATCATCAGTAAAGTGAAGGAACCGTGGATCTTGACGTAAAAAGTTAACATTAAAGGCAGCGGGCTTCAGGTCTGGTGGTTTTGAAGGGCAAACAGACACCTCTTTGGCTGCTAGTACAGCACCTCGTGGAAGGGGGTGTACAGCCTTCTGCGAGGTACTCTTGAAGGACTTAGCTGAAACCGAGGGAGCAAGAATGCCCCTCTTACCAGGACGTTTACGAGTGACAGTGGTCCAACCTATAACGTCACTGGCTGGAACAGAAGACTAACCCTCCGCGACAACTTCCTCAATGACAGGATTACTGTTAGAATCTGGCATTTCAGATTCGACAATCTCAGCCCAATTATTGTCCTTAACTAACTCGTTACTTCTTTAACTAATTCATTATTGTCTTTACCTAATACGTTATTTTCTTTAACTAATTCAATATTACAAGGAGTTGATGTCGCACCAGACGCTAAGACAGTATCGGCGGAACCCGCTGACCCGCTCGCATCATCCGCAGCAGCTTCACAAGGAACAACTTCATTAGAAGCTACAGAGACCTGAGGACCCCATGGCGTGGGACACCTGCGAGCAAGATGCTCCTGTTGACCGCGGTGGAAACACTTGCCCTTAAGAGGGCAGCTAGACGCCTTGTGTCCGATTTTGTGACATAGGTCACAACGTATAGGTTGCCCTCTATACAAGATTTACATTTTATTCCGGCTACAGAAATAAACGGCGGAATCTCTTTCGATATTACCATGCGCACAAGGCGCGAACCAGTAGACACAGAAGCTCTGCCGGGCCAAACTTGCAGCCTGACGCCTTTAACCTCACCATAGCCCGAAAGGGCATTGGTCACAGCCGCGTTGGAACCCTCAAAAGGGAACCAAGACACAACGACAGTAGATACCATGGGAGGCGGGGGAGGAGGTTGTACTATCTCACACTCAACCCCGCCTAATACCACAGCGGCCTGTTCCTCAATAAAAGCCTTAGCCGCATCGCCCCCCACAGCAAACGTCACACGCGCGACGCCGCCGGGACACTCCTGGATTGCAACAACACTTGATTGAGACTCAACCTTAGAGTAATCGTCAATGTAGCCGATTACAGTCGCTCGCGAAGTCCCCTCAGGGAAATTGCAGCACCGAAGATCAATTGACCTTTGCAGGAGAACCATAGTAAAGACAGCTCGGGCCGACCCAAAAGCACCCAAAAGGGGATGGGTTGCCGAAAACATAGAAAGAGAAAAAAGAGCCGCCTGCCCAAGAGGAAAAGGCCACAAGTTTTCCCTCCCGGCAGGTACTCACTTAACTGACACTTAACCTCCACTCAAAAAACCACCGACAACACACTCCAAACCACAAGTGTTGTGTTGGTCACATGACCGGAGGATGTAATGACACGTGGAACGACGAGCGAGAGGTCGATTAAATTCGTTTGTTATTAGTTATCCTATACGTGATTAAAGAGACGTAGTTACGGACAGAATACAACACTGGCGACGAGGATGTTCAATACCTTCGCATAAATCAACATGGCAGCGGCAAGTGTTGAGTTTGGAGAAAATTTTGCCGTTCGACTGTAAAGGCGCGATTACCTCAGTTGCTCCTCGATTGAAAAAGTGGAAAAAATCTTTTGAATATTACCTCTTAGCAAGAGGAATCACCAACAGCGCTCGAAAAAAAGGTTTGCTGTTACACTGTGCTGGCAGTGAAGTGCAAGAATTATTCGAAACCCTGCAAGATCCAGGACCGCCGGCAGATGTAGGTGAAGACAATGCTGACGAATATCAGAAAGCCCTACGCACACTTGATGCTCATTTTGGCGCGCGGTTAAATGAGCCATACGAAAGACAAGTCTTCAAAAATCTCAAACAAGAGGGAGGAAAGACGGTCGATCAGTTTATTACTCGGTTACGACACCAAGCGGAAAATTGTAATTGGGATAACGCAGACGAGCCGATTCGCGATCAGGTCATCGACAAGTGCAGATCAGACGACTTGCGGCGGAAATTATTGTTAAAGGGAACCCATCTAACTCTGGAAAAGGTGCAAGAAATCGCTCGATCTTTTAAGGCAGTATATATTCAGTTGAAAACGATCACTGGTGCGGAAGATGATCGTCAACAAGTTAACCGTATCGAGCGTGGAGAAACCGCTGTCCAGTTCAAAGGAAGAGAAACGAAAGCCAAATGTTGTCGTTGTGACAGAAGGTCATTTTAGTCGTGACAGTTGTTGTCCACCAAGAAATGCCGAGTGTCAGAGGTGTCACAAGATAGGACATTTTGCTAAGGTTTGCCAAACCAAAACTGTCACCAGAAACAAAAGATTTTCTCCACGAGATGTGCCAGACAAAAGGAGATCGAATGTGAACTCGATTGATGATGACAACTTGAGAGTTGAGAGCGACGATGACGAGTACGCATTCACTGTGGGCAGAGGAAGTACAGGTGGGATGATAAATGTGTTAGTTGGAGGGATTTCTGTGCGAATGCTTATTGACTCTGGGGCAAGCACTAATGTGATTGATAAAGAAACATGGGAGGAGCTAAATTCCCAGAAGATTGAATGCAAATCTTATAGGTGTAAAAAGAAGCTGTATGCTTATGGGAATAGTGTGCCTTTAGAGGTGATCGGTTGTTTCGAAGCAAGAGTAGTCCTGGGTGACAAAGTTTGTGAGGCAGAGTTTGTAGTGATTGATGGGACAGGACAACCCCTATTGGGGAGAAGTACAGCAGTCAAGCTTGGAGTGCTTCAGATAGGAAGTTCCATAAACTCTGTAAGCAGTGACATTGTAGAAGAATTC